>NW_025336296.1:1660037-1670241 GCF_004798865.1 Varanus komodoensis
CCCCCCCCCCCCCCCCCCGCTGAAGAAGGAGCTCATGCAGTTGGACTCTGGAATTCGTTTGAATGAATGGAAGGGCTGAGAGTACAAAACAGGTCCACCTAATTGCACCACCAAGAGTTTTTTGTTGTTGTTAGTTGTGAAGTCGTGTCCGACCCATTGCAACCTCATGGACAACATTCCTCCAGGCCTTCCTGTCCTCCACCATCCCCCAGAGTCCACTCAAGCTCACACCAACTGCCTCAGTGACCCCATCCAGCCACCTCATCCTCTGCTGCCCCCTTCTTCTTTTGCCATCTATTGTTCCCAGCATCAGGCTCTTCTCCAGGGAGTCCTTCCTTCTCATTAGGTGGCCAAAGTCTTTGAGTTTCATCTTCAGGATCTGGCCTTCTAAAGAGCAGTCAGGATTGATCTCCTCTAGGACTGACCGGTTTCATCGCTTTGCAGTCCAAGGGACTCGCAGGAGTCTCTTCCAGAACCACAATTCAAAGGCCTCAATGCTTTGGTGCTCAGCCTTCCTTATGGTCCAGCTTTCACAGCCATACATTGCAACTGGGAAAACCATAGCCTTGACTATAGGCACATTTGTTGGCAGCGTGATGTCTCTGCTTTTTAGTATGCTGTCTAGATTTGTCATAGCTTTCCTCCCAAGGAGCTAGAGTCTTTTAATTTCTTGGCTGCAGTTCCCATCTGTGGTGATCTTGGAGCCCAGGAAAATGAAATCTGTCACTACCTCCATTTCTTCCCCATCTATTTGCCAGGAAATGATAGAACCAGGTGCCATGATCTTAGTTTTCTTAACGTTGAGTTTCAAGCCAACTTTTGCACTCTACTCCTTCACCTGCATCAAGAGGCTCTTTAGTTCCTCTTCACTTTCTGCCATTAGAGTGGCATCATCTACATACCTGAGGTTGTTGATATTTCTCCCGGCAATCTCAATTCCAATTTGTGATTCATCTAGCCCCACCTTTCTCATGATGTGCTCTGCATATACAATCAAGGTACATCCTCACATTTCTCATGTGAAACTGATGGGACCTAAAAGGACTTAACTTCAGTTGTATCTCTTTATAGACATTTTCCAAACCAAATGTTATTCCAGTGATACAAATTTCATATTTTGTCTCCCTTCCTTGCAGGTTTAGACCCCTTTACTTCTGTCTTTTCTTCCCCCTCTCCTTCCTTCCTTCCTTCCTTCCTTCCTTCCTTCCTTCCTTCCTTCCTTCCGTTTTAACAATCCCTTGCTCTGTCACCCACTGATCTTTGATCTGGTATTTCTTGCCAGTCTTTCAAAGTCAGGCTTGTCATCCAGGCATCTGATTTCCATATTGCATCTGTGAAAGAAAAGCAATTATTTCTCTTCTGCAACCAGCCTTAGAGTCGTGGCACTGATTAGTCAGCAAAGGTTACTCTAAAGGGAAACAGTCAACATCCTTGTTGCCTCTTGAAAAAGAGCTGATTCCAAATATATGGGTCCTCGGGGGCGGTGGAACATTTGCCTAGGTCTCTTACACTGTCCATTCCTCTGTGCTGGCTAGAGCAGGCCTCTCCTGTGACATGATAGAGGATTACCAGAATATTTAGTCCCGTTTGATAAAACCAGCAGCAGAAATGAACAGCAACCAAGCCTTGGGTGAGTCACTGCTTCCAAACCTGCGAGTTCCAAAATTTTTTCTCCACAGATGTGTTCACCTTATATAACCATGCAAAATCCAGAAAAGGTCCTACAACCACCTGTGTGGCAGCTCCCAGACCGATGGGACTCTGGGCCGTCCCAACCCATGTGCCTCAAAGCACAAGCAGCCCCTTCCTCTGTCTTTGCCAGGCAGGCACATGGGTGGTTTTTGGAGCTGCCCACAGGGCTCCAGGGTCATGTAGTCCTCGTGCGCTGTGGCTGGTTCTCATGGTGGCTGCCCAGTACTCACTCCTCCTGGTAGAAGTTGCCGTACACATAAACTTTACATTATACGTCTTCCTATTTTCTTTCTTTTTTAGTTCAAAAGTTTTATTATTATTTTCTACTCACTAAACAAATAATTATTCTAAAGACTTCAGACATACCATGTACAAAGTCTTATTTCTCTCTACAAAATGCTATGTATTTTAACCCAGAGTTTCATTTCAGTAGCCATTGATAGAAAAAGTCCCATATTTGGTAGTAAACTGTATCTTCTTTTTCCTTAAGAGATAAAGTCAGTCTATTCATTTCTGCACTGTCTAATATCTTATTCAAGATCAAATCTTCAGTTGGTAGCTCTTCATTTCTCCAACATTGCACATATGCAATCCTTGCCGCTGTTATTACATGCAAAGTCAAATATATAGTTTGTTTATCAAGATAATCGGGGAAAATGCCTAACAAAAATATTTCTGTTTTAAACATTACAGATCTTTGCAACATTTCCCCAAGCACGTTTTCCTATTTTCTGATGCTCCCATGCTTTTAAATTATTTTCCTGTTTTTTTGAAAGTTAAAACCTGGTCAACATAAATAGATTTTATGTGCCCTTTTGACAGCTAAAAGTCTGAGACTGCAATCGTGGAAAGACAAAACCTCATTTCTTATAACACAATAGATTGAAGACTTAATGATGCTTCCGATATTTGAGTGGATGACGTACAGACACCACTCTTGAATGGACATGTATATTGGTCCACATTTTTTAAAGTGTATGTACTCATATGTTTGATACTTGTGGATTTATGCTGTTATTTGGACATTTATGCTTCAATATTTGTGAACTTCAGGGTTTCTTCTAGTTTTCCTTTCCTTTTTCTTTTTTGCATTCATTTCTTAATGTGTTGCACATTGGATGTTGTTTTGGGTAGAATCCAAAATAAAAAGAAGAATGCAAAAAAATCTTAGCATATTTCTGTCTACCTGAGTCACAATTTTCCATTTTTTACTGGTTGATGGACCTCAGGATTCTAGGAAGGAAAATTAAGCAGATCCCACAAGCCTGATGTTCTGCCTGTTTCTGATCTGTGACCAGCTACAGTTTCCACTTGAACTCTTATGGTTAACAACCACACAGCATTATAAATATATATATGGAATGAGTCAGCTCAGAGCAGAAGCTTTCTGAATGAGATTGGCTTTCTCTTGGTGGCCTCCTCCCTCAGAAAAGAAGACCACAGACCAAAAGTGAAGGGTGCTGTTGAACTTTGTCAGTGGAATGGGACCATGATGGTGAACCTTTGCTCTCCCACCCACCTGCATTTTGTTCCTCCATAAAGGGAGACACGCTCAGCAGGATTTGCCCTGCAGAAAGAAGGGTTCTGGGGAGGTATCTCTAGGGAAAGACATTGTTATGAGAGGTAAAGGTCATGATCAGCACTTCAAATTAGATGAAAAGTGCAATGGGCAGCTTTCAAGTTGGGGAAGGCTCTGGCTGAACTTGAGTTGTGCTGCTGGGTCGTGTGCTAAGGTCCCAGGGGCAGAACCTTATGCTAAGTGCATGGGTGCTGCTGAAAATGGCAGTTCTGTGTCGAATGCCCTTTTGCCCCTCAGTAATGTCTCGTGCAGCTCACAGGTCATCCTGGCATTTGGCATGATAAGACATTCTAGATTTCCCTGCCCTGTGTTTCCTCAGTGCCATCAACAGCCAATGAATTGAGGGAAGAGAAATGCAGAATGTTGTGACATCAAAATATGGAATATATAGTACAAGACTTTACACAGCAGAAGGTAAAGGTAGTTGTGTGGCTGCCTTCCCTTCCCTTCCCTTCCCTTCCCTTCCCTTCCCTTCCCTTCCCTTCCCAGCAGCCACTCATTCATTGGAATAGCTAGCTTTATGCTCATTTAACACCAATTCAGGGATTCCTTGAGCTGTTAGGGAGGTGCGGACCTGAATTTTCTATCTTCTTGTCCTCAGCCTTATTTTGCTTCGAGATGCACCCTTTTGACCTGTTATGTATCTGTACTGCTGTTTTCTTGTTACCTGACTGTTCAGAATTCCTTTCATATTTGACAGGAACTGGTTCAAATGCTCACTTGGTGTAACCTTCAAACATATTCTGAGCTAAAAGGCTACTTTTGGGAATGAAAGTCCTGAATCCCTGGAGGCTCCTGACCCACTGGAAGCAGAATCATCTGAAAAAGACACAAAAGCCACAGTGGCTGCTCACAGAAGTATTTGTTTCACCACAGCAGAAACAAATAATTGTCATCTGGGATGCGGTGGGGGAATCTTGTTGGCATCATTTTGTGGCATACCTCAAATATGACCTTTAAAATTGTCAGATCACTGCCTGTTGACATTAATACTAATGGGAACTTTTCCCCTTGGGCAGGATGGGGAGCCAATCAAAATGGTCCACCCCAAAGGCTAATGAACCTAGATGGTTTCCCTTCAGATATTCCAGCTAACGTGGCTGGTGGTTCTATCGAATCCTTGGTTGATCTCTGGAATACAGAGATGACCAGATGACCAGAGTGGTGGACATGATTACTCCATATGACACGATTACTCCACAGCAGGACTGTCTTTCCATAGCAGGGCTGTTATGGCTCTCTGATATACCCCAAAACTGAAAGCAGTGAAGCATTACAGCATAGTTTGGGTGCAGATGGAGAAAGATGCACAACTGAGCCCTGGGAAGCGCTTACAGTGAGGCATATTTAGCAGCAGTGATAGTCCTGGGTCTCCCAGCAGTTTTTGAGATCAACAGCCATCATGTCCTTCTGAGTCAGCGGTCTGAATCTGAAGTGAGCGATTCTGCATTGCAGTTGCTCTGCTCCTACTTGGAGGGCCATCTCCAGAGGTTGTTGCTTGGGGAATAATCTTTGGCTCAGTATGTGGTTCCTCACACACTGGTCTTGTCCCAAGCATCTACATAAAACCAGGGAATGGGGCCTGCTGATGACACGCAGCTCTGCTTCTTTTCTTCTTCAGCAGTTGAGGCTGTGAAGATGTTCAACTCGTACCTGGCTGTGGCAATGGACTGGGTGAGGGCTGTCAAACCAAAGCTCAGTGCAGACAAGACTGAGGTGCTGTTGGACGGTGGTTCCTCTGAGCAGATGGAAGCTGCTCAGACTGTTCTGGATGTGGCTGCACTCTCCTTGAAGGACTCATAGCTGGAGGATACTCCTTTGTCTGGCTTTCTCTCTTGAGGCTCCAGTAGCCTCAGTAGCATGGAGTGTCTTCTACTAGCTTTGGCTGGTGGCTCAGCTGTACCTCAATCTGGACAGGGATAGCCTAGCTTCATTTATCTATAATCTGGCGACCTCTAAACTAGTTTACTGCAATGTGCGCCACATGGGGTTGCCCTTGAAGACCGTTTGGAAGTCGAAGCTTGGGCCAAATGAAGCAACCAGACTAATAACTGGGACCAGAAGTTCCAAACATGTCATACAAAGTCTGTCTCACTTGCATTGGCTGCCTTTATGCTTCCAACCTGTATTAAAGGTGCTGGTCTTAACCTATAAAACCCTGCATGGCATGGGACCATAATACCTGATGGAATGCCCAGAGGAGGGCTTTCTCTGCGGTGGCGCCCCGCCTATGGAATGTGCTCCCCAGGGAGGTCCGCCCGGCACTTTCATTATTTGTTTTTCGGTGCCGAATTAAGACCTTTGTATTCTAACAATATTTTAATAACTTTTAATATTGGCTATATATGCAGCCAGGGTGGATCTGGAATTTATTTGTATTATGTTTTATATTATTATTCTTATTTATTTATGTAAGCCATCCTGAGGCTTTTGCGAAAGGACGGCATATGAATATTCTAAATAAATAATTAAATGCCAGCCACAACCTAGCTGGATACTATACGCAACACCTGAAGCCTTCCTCTGAAAACCAGCTCCAAGGGAGGCTTGATTGATGGCAATAAAGAGGAAGGCATTCTCTGATTATGGAATGATCTTCCCATGAGTGTCCACCAGTTACCAACTCAACTATCTTTCTGATGCTGGGTTAAGACTGAGCTCTTGATCAACACATTTACCAGCCTCAAATAGCATATGGGAGTGGTGGGCGTATTGCCAGTTACTACCTAGCAAGCGTAGCACTATAAACATGTCTTAGCTGTTTAAACTGTTACAAATTGGTTTTAAACTGTGAATCTAATGCTATGACTGCCTTGCTGTCATTGATAGTTTACCTTATATTTAATTGTATTGATTAACTGTTGTACACTACTCAGCTTCAGCTGTTTGGCAGTATAGAAACAAAATAAATATTATATATATAAATATAATATAATAACTATATAATGGCAGAAAGTGAAGAGGAACTAAAGAGCCTCTTGATGTGGGTGAAGGAGGAGGGTGCAAAAGTTGGCTTGAAACTCAACATTAAGAAAACTAAGATCATGGCATCCAGTCCTCTCACTTCCTGGCAAATAGATGGGGAAGAAATGGAGGTAATGACAGATTTTATTTTCCTGGGTTCCAAGATCACTGCAGGCAGGGACTGCAGCCAAGAAATTAAAAGATGCTTGCTCCTGGGGAGGAATGTTATGGCAAATCTAGACAGCATACTAAAAAGCAGAGACATCACCCTGCCGACAAATGTGCCTATAGTCAAGGCTATGGTTTTCCCAGTTGCAATGTATGGCTGTGAAAGCTGAACCATAAGGAAGGCTGAGTGCCAAAGAACTGAGGCCTTTGAATTGTGGTGCTGGATGAGACTCCTGGGAATCTCTTGGACTGCAAAGCGATCAAACTGGTCAGTCCTAGAGGAGATCAACCCTGACTGCTCTTTAGAAGGCTAGATCCTGAAGATGAAACTCAAAGACTTTGGCCACCTAATGAGAAGGAAGGACTCACTGGAGAAGAGCCTAATACTGGGAACAATGGATGGCAAAAGAAGAAGGGGACAGCAAAGAATGAGGTGGCTAGATAGGCACTGAAACAGTTGGCGTGAGCTTAAGCGGACTCCAGGGGATGGTGGAGGACAGGAAGGCCTGGAGGAATGTTGTCCATGGGGTCCCGATGGGTCAGACATGACTTCACAACTAACAACAACAGTAATATAAGCCATTAAATAAAAACTGTGCTCCAGCTATCAAATGCTAACACTATTGCACATCAAGGATCAATATGGCCCAATGTCATAAGCATGGAATGTCAAGTATTAACATGCTCAGGCATATCCAGTATCAAATGGAGCCCAAGAACAATGAATAGCTCTTGCCCTGTAAGATGCAATCCTACACAAGCTTAGTCTAAAAAACGAAAAAGGCCTATGTTGGGCAAGGGAGTCTGGGAGTGGTAGGTTTTTTCAGTCTAAACCTGCATCGGATTGCCCCCTTCATTATTAAACCTTGTCAAATACCCTGGCGTGCCAGCTACCAAATCGTGTCAGATGTGAAATATGTGACAATATCTCTGGATCTTAAAGGCAACTATTTTGTGAATATTCAGCAAATGAACAAAGATACAGAAAAAGATTTGGAGGCAAAATCTGCAAAGCAAATGCTTTTCAGCAGCATTCTTGACAAAGGACACGCAAAGATGTCTGGCTGGATCTCTCTCTCTCTCTCTCTCTCTCTCTCTCTCTCTCTCTCTCTCTCTCTCACACACACACACACACACACACACACACACACACACACATTCCTTAAGTGAGGAGGACTGTATATGAGAAAGAAGTGGAGTTGCCCTTCAGCTAAGAACTGAAGATTGTGCCAGTGATTTGTGAAATATCAGGCATTTGCTCTGGGAGTCAAAGAAGCGCCAACAAATCCTGGGAAGAAGAGTATAGAATGGAAGATACGGCAGGTTTAATGCTGTGCACAGCAGAACCACTGGTCCCTCCTGGATTTCAAATCTCTGCCGAGCTGTTTGAGCCTTAATAGGGGCAATATTTTACTCTTGAAATGTAAGTGCAGGAGTCTCCATGCAAGAAAAACTCATTCCTTGTGTTGAGGTTTGGAGGTTATAGCCTTCCACTGGGCTTGGGGAGTGGAGTGGGGGTTAGGAATGCCTTCTGGCTCAGCAGTCAGGAGAAATACTGCTGTCGGAGCACAGAAACTGCTCAGACTGGTATGTGTTTCAGAGAGGAAAAAAGTATCAGACAGGAACTGCAATATGCAAAGCATAGAGACCATGATCAAAGGGCAGCCAGAGTGGTGTGGTGGGTAGAGTGCTGGACGGGGGACTCAGGAGATCCAGGTTCTCATCCCCACTTGGCCTTGCTGCTCTCTAACCCTAATGGACATATTCATTCATTCATGCATGCATTCATGCATTCATTCATTCACCTGTTTATAGGCCACCTATAACTGTCAAAAGGCCTTCCTAGGTGGCTTACAACATACTTCTTCTAGTGAGGATAAAATGGAGTGGAGAATGGTATTAGCCACCTTGGATCTTTGCAAGAGAGAAAAGTCAGCATATAAATGCAGTGTAATTAAGGATAAGGACCCTAATATTAAATATCATTCATAAAGCACGAAAAGAATGCTCTGTTACCAAGTACATAAAGCTCAGACATACCCCACAAACTTGCTGTATTAGGTAAGATTGCATACCAAAAGCACATGTTTGTTGATTTTCTTAATTTCTGTACTGCCCAACGGCTGAAGCTCTCTGGGCAGGTTTTTTAAAGGAATATCTGTGAATGCTCATGTGGACATTTTTTAAAACCTTCAATATTCAGGCTGAACTGAAGTTGAGGTTGGAAAAATCTAAACTGGAGATAAATTTAAATTTAATTAATTAATTACATGTATACATGGCAACCTAGTGCTCAATTTAGGACTCTTTGGATGGTGTACGAATCATTTATCTCAACTGCTGACAGACCTTCTGGCCACACCTACCCTGCTGAGGGATCCACTGACCAAGGAAGGTACTGTTTTGAATTTCATTTGGAAATGGATTTCAGCACCATGGATAGCTCCCATGGAGCATGAACTAAAAGCTGCAATTGATGAGGATCTGGGTTCTAGTCCCTACTCACCCAGTAAGCTCAGTGGATGACTTTGGACCAGTCATAGACTCTTGGTCTAACTAAACTCACTGGGTTGCTCTTGTGACAACAAAATGGAGAGAGGAACATTGTAAGTTACCACAAGTTCCTTGCAAGATGAAGAAAATTTGGGCATAAATGTAATTTAATAATATAAAAATAATACACATCCATTGCAGATGGCGGCTACCAATGGACAATGGTTACTAGTCATGATGGCTATGTACCACCTCCAGGATGTTAGGCAAGATACACAGGGGGACAAGGCTGTTGTCCTCCTGTCCTGCTTGTGGGTTTCCTATGGATTGGCCAATATTGGAAAATGGAAGGTTGGACTAGATAGACCATTGATCTGATCCACCAGGGCTTTTATGTTCCTATGTCACCTCTAGTTTGGCCATAAGACCAAGTCAGCCAATAGTCTTCCAGAATGTTTTTTATAAAGTGAAATTCTAAGCAAGACCAACTTATTTCCAGGAAGCCTGTAGGACATTCTGAGTGTTATTTTCTTGATTTGTTTTTCTCATCAGCTGCTTCCCGCTGCTGGATCCAATTAGTTACCAGTCCCCTGTTGAGTTCAGCTGTTTTATTCTATTGCATTTTTATCTGGGTTTTGATTATTTACTTTTATATTATGGATTTGAAAAACAGAACATCTTGCTAGGCACCTTGAAGTTATAAACCCTGTGTTTATATCTGCAGTGTTAATGTAACAGATCAGGCTGCAATTTTTAACTGATTAATTGGCTAGTTCAATCATTTAAGGTGCAGTCCTGCAAGCCACAAGAGGACACCTCGACCTTCCTCTCTTTGGAGGATGTCCTCCCATGGAGACAGAGGTCTGCTACACAGGTCTTCCCTTGACTAGCAAAAGAAAACCTCATCGTTTCTGATTGCTCCATTTCTGGCTTTTAGAGACTTCACCAGAGTCTCTCTCCCTAGTTTGAAGAGATTCCTTTGGAGTTCTTGACAGTTGCTTTTGTTTTAGCCACTGTATATAACTCGGCGTTGTCAGCAAACTTGACTCCATCACTGTCCACCCCTAATTCTGGATTGTTTATGAACAAGATAAACACACTGGTCCCAATTCAAATCTTCAGAGGAGTTCACTGTTTCACTTTCATTTAATGACAAGTCACTGGGCATCATGGAACACAATACACACTGACAAGGAAGGAAGGAAGGAGGGAGGGGGGGGCGGAGTGTGAAGGTCGGGATCTGGCGTTCTGGGGAAGGGGTAGGGAGCGGGAGAGCGGCGGGGAGGGGAAGAGTGTAGGGCGCGGGGG
>NW_025336296.1:1670341-1709256 GCF_004798865.1 Varanus komodoensis
GGAGGGGAGGGGGAGGGGGAGTTAGACTGTCAGGGAAGAAGGAAAGATCTGGGAAAAATTACTAGAGTAAAACTATTATCACATGTATGCCTATCCATTTACATCTTACTCAGTATAGCTAAAAGATATGTCTGCAGCAACATCTGAGGCGCCTAGGATCAGCATTCTGTATTTGTAAAAGGATTTGAAATAAACAATTCAGTGAAGGCCATGCCCCTGTGTATGCCTATATTTCCTCAGCAGCTGAGAATGTGTGCCATCTGATTCAGACAGAAGCCATTTGGCTTATCGAATGACATCTTCTTTGCTTTGACCAGACTTTTGTAATTTAAGTGCTAAGGTTTAAGAAAATGCTTCAGAACAAATAAAAGCATGAGGAATGGGAGTGTCTGGCTCAGTCTAAGACAGGGCTGGCAGACTAGCCCACAAGCCAGGTACCCAGGGGTGTGGCAGGAGTCGTCTTTCTAGAAAATAGCTAAGCCCAGCGGAGCCGGTGTGGGCTAGTGATCAGAATGCCAGATGAGGAGATTGATAGCCAGCTCCCCACTCAGCTATTTCATTTATTTAGAATTTATTTATTTATTTAGAATTTTTGTATACCGTCCCATCGCCTGAGCCTCAGGACGCCGGAGCTATGCGATGTGCTTGGTGATCCGAGGCCAGTTAATGCCCCTCTGTCTAATCTGCCCCACAGAGCTGTTGTGGGAATGGGACGGGTCTTTATGCCTCATAAAAGAGAGGAAATGTCTCACCCATGAAGAGGACAAAAGGGGATGTGCTTTTGCACGGTGCACATATATGTTTATAAATCCTCAGCTGCTGGGCAGAATAGAAATGGAATGGATGGCGGCAATGTACAAATAGCGAAATAAGTAATATAACTGAAACAGAAGCACGGCAATACTCACCATGAGGTGGTGGGAGAGGGGGAGTGACCAGGTGGCCCTTTTGCCTTGCTCAGTCCATGTCCAGGTACCAACTGCTGATGTGCAACTCCAGCTCCCACGGCTCACTCCTCGAGGGGTTCCTAGACAGGAAAGCCATTTCCAACGAAGCAGGCTTCCCCAGCATGTCCTCGTCATATGTTGGAAACCACCGTTTCCATCACCCACCATCTGGGAGGTCTACACATTCTGGAAGGAAGTGTCCTGGCTCAGGTTAGGTCCTGGGGGAGCAGTGGGTTGATGATGCTCCCCGAGAAAGCTCTGACTGGCAAGACAAGGCTCATGCTCGGGATGGGATGGACACAGGCAAAGGCGGGTAGCACCTTGGACAGTGCTCTGCACCTGCCGTTTGCTGTTGTTCTGGCAAAGGGCTTCTGCAGGCCAGTCAGTTCAGGCCCCCCTGAAGTTCTAAATGCAACCTGCAGTCTTAAAGGGCCTGCACTCGTTTCTGCATTCCTCATGGCTGAAGGATGCAAGAGCTATTTCTTGTCTCCCTTTATTTGCCCTTTTCCTGAGCTATCCAGTCCCAGTTGGTGTAGCTGCTCCTCATCGGGAAATTATTCCAGCCCCTTAATAATTTTGTTGCCCTTCTCTGTCCATTCCCGAACTCAATAATGTTCTTTTTCAGGGCATTATGTTTAAGGAGGGAGGAGAACAGTTTTTGGGATGGGAGAGGGGGCAGTGAACTGCATTGGCCCCTACGCTTGCAGTGCAATGGCCAAACTCTGTGGGATCCACTTCTGATTGAACAGGCTCACACTGCAAAAGAACACTAGCCCAGGTGACCCTTTGTTGGCATTTCCACCTGGGATGGAATCCGTCCAGGGATGGATGCTGGTGCTCTGTGTGTAGAAGGAGATTGGGAACTGTCCGAACTCCAGCTCTTTCTCTTGGTTGGCTCTGTCCGTAACAAGGTTTAATCAGACATCAAAAACTGTACTTTTTAACTAGGCATTTGCAGATTTTAATACTGTCTTGGCTCATTTTAAGTAATGTCATGTGTCTGGTTCTATTCTGTTCTGACCTTATTTGATGGTTTTAAGTGGTATGCTCTTTCACAGCTTAAATAGACAAAAGATGGCTTACATTTGGTGGTGGTGCTGATCCTGAATTAGAAGGGACACCACACAGCAGAGACCAGGGCTGGTGCTGATCAGGTGTTCCAAGCTCCAAAGGAATGATCAACAGGGCTCTTTGATCCTCTCCTCAAAGAATTGGCTAACCATACATCCTTTCTTCCAGTTGAAGAATTTGGCCTTTCTGAATGGAGACATCAAGTGATCTTGGCACACACTGATATAAAAAGATCCTAGGTACAAATATCAATCAACCTGTTAGGGAGGGCATATGCTTGCCAAAGCAGCAGATGGGTTTCTCTGCACTCCCTGCCATTTTCTTTAACATATAGAATACAACATTTGGTATAGGAGGGCAAGTCTGCAGCACTGCAACTGGATCTGTACGGGAAGCTGTCTAATTTCTGAGGGCTGGGCTGTGTGTGGTGAAAGACTCATTCCCCACCTTTGCAAAGGGGAAGAACTTTGCTTATGTGTGACCAGCATCTGATTTCCACCCCCGCAAATATCTCTCTGTGCCTGCAAATGGTGCTATACTAAGTTGTGGTACATACTATTCAAAGCCAATTGAGCTTTTCTGAGGCAGAAAATCTTACAAATACCCCCATCCCAACATAGAAAATGCAAATATAATGCAAGGCATAAACCTATGCATGCATAGACAGGAAGAAGTCCTCTGGCTCCCTGCCTGCTCCAGACAATCATGGATTCCATCCTAAACATGCATTCCTCTCCATGTTTAAATAGAAAACTCCCAGCATCCTCTATGCTGGATGGGCAATGTAGGGAGTTTTATGATTTCTTTCTGTTTAAGCTTGCATAGGATGTACCCTAAATAGCTAACAATTTACTGTCTTCAATGATACCTCTGAGATGGTGGTGTCATTCTGCCTTTCAGCTGGCCCAGATCCTCTGCTAAGGTTTTCTCCTTTCTTGGTTTTTGCAAACATTACTCCGCAGGAGATTGATGGATAATAGAAAGCTGTTGCCGCTGAAATGCTGATGGACCATCAGATAATTTGCATATTGGCTAAGAGTTACTCCCATTGGAGTTTCTTAGTCAAGCTCATCAGAAGATCATAGCACATGAGACAGGCCCTGGGAGTGGTGACCTTCAGCATGAAATGACCACTTCAGTTTATTTGGAGCTGGGAGTCTGTGCTCTGACAAACACCCCCACCCCTCTCACAGGAGGTGTGGAAAGGACCCAACTGCCTTTCTGAGGTCAGGCGCTCAGCCTCAGAAGAGAGGAATATGGGGTGCTTGGGTGATCAGGGAGAGCAAAGGACTGGGCAACAAGAATCCTGTGTTCTCTGTGGTTTCCTTCCCTTTCCCTCTGAAGCACCTCAGCTAGATGACTGGAAACCATCTAGGAAGGGTTGTATGGCCAAAGGAAGGAGGGCGTTTGAGTTCAGTGTGCATCTCAGAAAGATTCGAGTTGGGTAGCACAACATGAGGCACAAGTGGACAAAGAGATAGCTGATCCTGGAGGTTCAAATGCATCAGGTCATATGGCCTCCTAGACGTTTGGAATCTATATGATTGATTCAGGGCACCAGCCCTGATAGGCCAGCCTCTAACATCACCACTGCCAACTTCAAGTTTGCCTTTAGTGAACCTCTCACTGATGAGAAAAGAACATTCTGGGTCACCCTACATAGCCTATTTTCGAAAGAAAGAAAGAAAGAAAGAAAGAAAGAAAGAAAGAAAGAAAGAAAGAAAGAAAGAAAGAAAGAGGGAGAGGGAGAGGGAGAGGGAGAGGAGAGGAGAGGAGAGCTGCACAACAGACAGAAATTAGACAGGTGGTGCTTTCCCTGTCACTAAATTTCTGCCTAGTGCACAGCTGATAAAAATAACATAACTGGTTGGCCTCAGCCTAGTTTAGAAGAAGAAGAAGAAGAAGAAGAAGAAGAAGAAGAAGAAGAAGAAGTTGTGCTTTCCCTTTTTCATGCCATTGGAAAAGGCTTTGTAATTGGCAGGCATGCTTTTATAGCCATTCAATTTAATTAACACAAAAGGTCTGTCCCCACAAATGAAGTCCGTCGGTTTTGCAAGCTCTGCCCAAATGCCATATGGCACTTATCTGGAGATCTTGTTCTGCTCTTCCCTTCCTCTCCATTAATATCTTAGCAGTAGTTTGTCAGAGAAATTCTGGATTGGTGGCATTGCTTGATTCTGCTGAAGTTAGGCTCAGCAGCACCGAGCTGGCAAATATTTCATAAACATATGTCAGCCACTTAGAAAGAAATGTGGTTTATTTATACATTAATTACACCAACGCTCTGGGAAAATATTTGCGTATTGAGAGCTATTTAAACAGACAAGTGTGAAGAGTGCTTGCTATTAAATAAACGCAGCACTTGCCATTGCACTAAAAATAAAGATGCAGCATGTAAGAAAAGCTTTTATTTGCTACAAGTCAAATCCTCTAGTAAAATCAATAACAGTGAAATGTGGTCCATTTTTATTGTGGACAGTCTGAATAGAGACAATTGATTGCATTCATGAGTCTCAAGTCAAGCCCATCTCCTCGTGCGATCACTGAGGGCTCCTTAATTCTTTGCTCAGAATAAGGCGAGCAAATAAAATGAATTTGGGTAGATGACCACAGAGATGGAAGGATCTGACCAATTCAGTGTCACAGAGATTGTCCAGTTTTCATTCCAGTTCCACTTAAGTTTGCAAGGTGGAGTTGTTTTCTTAAAAGTCTGCATAGAAATTCAATTATATTTTTGGAAGGCAGGCGATTCCTTTTTTCAAACTGTGAACACACAGGCATTCTGTGTACATGTGTGCGCGCACGTGCGTGCATGCGTGCACTTTTCTGTACTATGAAGACAGCAGCCTTGACAGGCAGCCCTGGACTCGCTTAGCAAGAGAGAGGGAACAAGCTTCTTCATCTTGGCAGCCTTCTCTCCCACCTGGCTTCGCCTCTGCACCTGTTGCCTTCCCATCTTGCCAGCTTCTTGCTACCGGCTGACAGTGTGGCTGAGTGGACTGAGGCTCTGCTAGAGAAGCCCCAGAGGCTTCAGTCTTGCAAGGGGAAGGAAAAATCCCTTGGGGCTGACCTGCTGGCCTGCCTAGCTGCATGTCTATGGCTTGCAAGCATGGAGACCTAGCAAGACCAGGTCTGCCCACCCAAAGTAGGGCAGGGATGCCTCTCCAGGGGATGATGTCAAGGGGGTTGCCCTTTGGGGGAACTGCTTCAGCGCAAGGGTCTGTCCCCTAACTTTGCTGCCATTCTCTGTGTTTTGAGAAGGAGGGCTCCTTTTCACAGGCCCTGTGCATACACAGTGGAGGAAGGGGATGGGACCAAATGGCAGGTCCTGATGGGGGTTAACTGGTGCAGTGCAGGGCAGAGGAAGATATGGTGTTCAGTGGAGGGCTGGCCAGGTCAGGGGAATGTGGCCCAGGCAGTTAACAATTGTGCCGTGCTCTGGCCCTGCTCCCAACCGCTGGCTTGGTGGTTGCCCTCCCAGCCTGCCCTCCGCTCTCCAGATGCTGCTCTTAAGTGCCAGGCTGGGGCACAATAGACCTCCCTCATCCATAACTTGAGAGTGGGTGGGTGAACGGGGGGCGGGGGGGGGGAACGTAGCCTCTCCTAGTTTTCTCCGCTGGGGAACCTGGTACATCATCAAGGAAGACCATGGAGGGGAGGTTGCGCTGGTCCATAGGAACTTTATTTCTCTTTGCAGGCTCCTCCATCTCCGCCTGGCTCCTAGCCTAGAGGGTTTGCATCTTGTGCTGGGCCAGCAGGGCAGGTTGGGGTTTCGACTGACATGCTGCCCTCCTGTGACCCAACATGCTCCCTACCAGAGGTTGTCTTGGCTGCCATGCAGAGGTTCCCCAGGCTGAGGGCCATCTATGCTGAGGGCACCTCGAGCCCAGAATTCCAGACTCCCTCTGGACTAACAGATTGTCAGCCCAACTCATAGCAGGGTGCCCTCCAGATTCAGATTTTTCACGGGAGAGCTGGATAAACTCCTGCCTGAAATCCCAGAGATATGTTACCAGGCAGTCAACAGTACTGGGCTGGATTCCTACTTGTTCATACCATACTGGTCCAATACTGGTTTCTTCTGGTCCATATTGATCCAGCCAGATTGCTACATTTCCTATGGATGAACCAGATCATCCTCAATCTGGCCACTTTTGCATGCATTTGCCTATATGCTCATTCTCTCCTGTTTCTCTATTAATCTGCAAATTTCTATTTTAAAAAATCAGCCTAGAAATTCTCACTTATGTATGTCATACAATATATCGTGTCTCATAATACACATTTCTAAGTGTATCTTGATCATTCTTTTCTTTCTTTAGAGCTGACAATTGCATCAGAAGAGAGGACGCTGATGGAGAACTCAGTTCTGATTGACACAACACTACGGAAAATTGCATAGAAATGCATAAAGATCAGATTCCTTAGGTACCCCTGCTTCTCTGCAGTGCATTTGCCTAATCTCTTTTTAAAAACCCTCTTAGCTGGCTGCAGCAAATTCTGTAAACGAATTAAGTGCTGTATGCACTTGTTTTTTCCTCTTCTGAGTTTCTTGCCAATCATATTTGCAGTCCCCTTCCTTCGAGGTTCCAGCACAGCCATCTTGAACCTGGTGTTCTCCAGTTGTCTTGAATTACAAAGCCCATCATCCCAGTCAGCACACCCACTGACTGTGTTAGGATTACACCAGTGGAATAATCTAGTGGTGCTTGGCCTCTGATGAGATTCTTGCAGACTTCATTGTCTGGCCAGGCAAATGCTAGTATCATATAACATACCATATAGTATAGTGGTGAACCCACCACCAAACTTGAGAAATCTGTTGGTTTTAGCCAAACTCACTTGGTTTCCATTGAAGTGCTTCAGATGGTCCCCAACTAAAACTACTTAGCAATTTACTTTAAAATCCAGACAGTGAATCTGGACCATGACTTTAATTTCCCACAATGTATCAGAGCACGGATAGGCAACCTTTTGGGGGCCATGGACATGTTTTCACAATTTAAGCCTTCGTCCTGGGTGCCACCACGCAAGGAGCACATCACAGGCGAACGTGTCGGCCTGCAGCCACATGTGATTTTCTTTTCCTAGGAAAGTCTCTGAGACCCACATGTGGCCATTCATGGAGCAGTTTCAGGCCCTCACGTTGGTTTGATGTGATCTCAGCTTCTGGGAAGTACTTAATTATTGCATTTTTTTTAACCGAAAAGAAAAAAGGCAACTTGGCAGGCAACCAGGAAAGTTGTCCGAGGTCACTGTGATCTATTTCTGTTCCAGAGGAATGTTATGCTGGAGGCATTAAAAAATGCCGAAAAGAGGGAGATGTCTAGAGCTGATCAGAGGGCAACTTCTGCCAACACCAGATAAACCCTGACACAGGAGGCTGCCCATTGCACAGCAGTTCATTGAGGAACTTCTCCATCCTGGCAAACTGATTTCCATTCATCCTGCTGTATTGCCATACTCCAGTTTCTGCAGAATGGGAAGAACATGGCTATTCAATGATGTCAATAGCAGACATCATGACCCAGTTCAGTTGTGAAGGAATCATGCCTCTATAAATAGGCCCGAAATTTCTAAACATTGTGTGAATGCCAGTGTAATTTGGGTCTGGATGGCAAATTTGTCACAACTATCATTGTTACCTTAGAAATCTTGTGTCTCTGGACACGTGAAATGGATGTCAACTACTTGAGAAGCTGACATCCATTTAATAAGCAGATGTCATGAAAGATATTAGTAGATCTTTTTATTATTCAAATAGCAGCCCCTTTTCATTGTTTCTTCACCCACAAATTTCGCATTTTGTTCTCAAAGATGTGAAGCGATTGAGTCACACAAATCCCATCTCTCAATGGATGATACTTATTTTACTCAGTAATACAATACTTTGCTGACATGCAGAATTGGAATAAAATCCAGGGAGTAGCTGAGAGAAGTGTGTGTGTGAGCATATTTGTGTGGAGTGGAATACCCACCAGTCTTTTCAGACAGAACAACTCAGTGGCTTGTATAGTGCATTGTGTGGAGTGTCTTCTCTGATCTTAGCTGTAAAAGGCACTCTGGGTCTTACATGAATGATCTTTGTTGATCAAAGAACTGGGACAATATCTAGCATCAAAGCTAACTCTCTGTGAGCATCTTAGCTGATTTCATGCAGCTAGTTATCGAGTACAGAGAGTGGTGCTTACTTAGTCCAGGAGAATACGGAGTGGTGTAATAAGCAAGGAGCTCACTTTTGCTAGGCTGGTGTAGGTTGACTGAAGAATAAGAAAGCATTTTGTGATGAAAAATTTCAGGCAACTGCTAAGTTTATTGGAATTGCGAGCCTCTTCCAGGTGCTGGTGGTGGGGTGATTGCACAAAAAGAACAGGGAGGCAGCTTGTCTGATCTGTTGTTGTTACATGCCATTAAGTTCTTTCTTATGGCAGACCTATGCACGAATGGTGTCTAAGATGTCCTATCCTCCACAGCCCTGCTCAGTTCTTGTAAACCCAAGGCTATGTCTTCCTTTATGGCATTGATCCATCTCATATCTGGTGTTCCTTTTCTTCTCCTCCTGCCTTTGACTTTCCCAACCTGATTGTCTTCTCCAAGGAATGTTGTCTTCTTATGATGTACCTGAAAGATGACAATTTCAGATTCATCATAATTGCTTGCAGAGTAGGTTCTGGTTTGACCCATTTGTTCATCTCTGCCAGTCCAGGGTATTAACAAAATTCTCCTCCAGCACCATGTTTTGAACCATACATTTTCTTCCTGTTGGCTTTTTTCATTGTCCAGCTTTTACACCAGTGATCAGAAATACTGTGGAAATTTTGCCCCTGGACTCTAGTGAAAGATTGTCTTTTGACTGCCTTTTTTTAGCTTCTTCATTGCTGTCCTTGTAAGTCTTAGTCTTCCTCTAATTTCTCAGCTACAGTCTCTGTTTCGAGTGATGATTGAGCCAAAGTATGCAAAACGGTCACAATTTCAATTTCTTTAGCAGCAGGAGTTGAGGGCAACAGTGGCAAAGGATTCTTCAGAGATCACAGCAGCGAAGCTCCAGCTCACTCTTTTTAGTACTTCACAGAAGGAGGCCATGGGAAACCCCTTCTAAATATTCTTACCTTGAAAAACCTATCATGAAACAATCATCTGGTTCACAGGCCTTTTAAAGATAAAACTGGAAAAGGGTTCTGAATTGTTTACAAAAATAAAATAGGGTGGGGAAGTCCCCATCCCCAGCTTGCACCTGGCTGCAGGCAACAGGTCTCTACTATGCAAAGTATGAAGCTGCAAGAGAAGTTATGTTACTAACTCAGATGACTTTCAAAGAGGATTAGAGAAGCACATGGATAAGAGGGCTATCAGTGGGTCCCAGTTTTGGTTGCAACTGGTCAAAGAACATTAGCTATTGGGTAGATTAGAAATGAATGCATATATTGTCATTATGGTAATATATTACTTCCAGTAGCAGAGGACTGTTGGGTTCATGCCCCACCTGTAGGTTTCAT
This sequence comes from Varanus komodoensis, assembly GCF_004798865.1. NCBI lineage: Eukaryota > Metazoa > Chordata > Lepidosauria > Squamata > Varanidae > Varanus > Varanus komodoensis. Next base: position 1,679,856 of record NW_025336296.1, read on the forward strand.
ATAGGCATCTACATCTAGGCAGGGGCAGAAAAATAGATTGGATGAGTCTTTGATTTGTTCCAGCAAAGCTCTTCTTAGCTTCTTAATGGGAGGTGAGAAGCAACGCAATTGCATGTGGGTGTGTGTACATGAATGTCAGCAGTTCAGTTCAACAGGGCTTAGTCCAGGTGAATGGATATAGGATGGCAGTCTGCAAGAGGACCAATGTCACTGGGACATCTATGGATGCATGAGGGGTCATTAAATAGTCAAGGTTTGCTTTGCTTTTTAAAGGAAGAAAAGGAGAATGCTCATGCATTGCCAAAGAGTGGATGCAGATTTGCCTAGAATACAGCAATGTTGGAGAAATCTGCAATGGATTCAAATGCGATTGGATTTCTAGGAATCTGACCAACAGTTCTACTGAGTCATGCAGTTTCAGAAGACATAGAGACCATTTTTTAAAAAGTCTGAAACGGTATACAAATTTAGTCATACCAAAATACAAAACTTTGTTCTTTTTTTTTTTTTTTTTTAGATAAACCAAGTAGGAACATTTTCCCTGATAGGCTGAAGCATAATCTAGGGCTATTTGTGATTTTGAGGGGTCGGGGGTTGCACATTGTTGAAAGTACAGATTTCTGTATGAGCACCCTTTCCAATGTGAATTCAAGTTAAGGAAACAGAAGAAGCAGATCTGTTGTTCAAGAAGGACAAAGGAATAAAAGATGCCTGCAAGCTGTGAAACTGGATGTACACTCTTAATAAATTGTGCAAATTCTCATTTATATGTAGAAATGCAAATTTAGAAACAATTACACTTTGTACAGATGCACTGTACATCTCATCCTAGGGGAAGACTGACCATAGAAAACTGTTTTCCAGTATTCTGCTCCATGTTTTTGTGGTTCTTCTTCTTTCAGGTGGGGTTGGACTGGACAGCTCTTCAAATAGAGGACAGCTTGAAATTCAGGACAGACACCTGGCAGCCCTTCAAACAGAGGGTACCCTCCAGAGAACATGACACATGGCCGCCCTACCCAAAATGATGCATGAGTCGCATCTAGTCAGGTCCAGATTCTGCTCATTAAAAGATGGTCACATCGCTCATTCAGGTCTAAGTTTCAAGGAAGACATTTGTGTTTACTGACAAGGTAGTAGAAAACATATCAAAGAATTTTAGGAAACTGAGCAGCAGCTTCAAAAGTATTATCAGCTGGGAGGGTCTGTTGGTTTCCTGCATCTTCTCTTCAAGACAGCTTATGTGTAATTTAACCCAAACCACATCCTGAGAAAGAACCAGAAGTATCTGAACAACAAAAGAACACTTGAGTTTTATATAAAATACCTTGTTTATGCTGATATCCTCAGTTGACCTCTAAGCAAGAAGTGCTCTAAAGTTACCAGGAACAGAGGAAACAGCTTTATACCAATTGGTCCTTCTAGTTCAGTATTTTCTACACATTGTGTCCCCAACATAGGCTGTGGACCATAATAGACATAGAAACATAGAAATAGAGCAAGTCAGAAGGGGACTCCTGGGTCATCTGGTCTGACCTTTGCCTCCAGCCAGCTCCGCTCATGACATGCCAGTGTGGTATAGTGGTTAAGAGCATGGGACTGGGACTCAGACGATCCGGGTTCGAGTCCCCACTCAGCCATGGTGCCAACTGGGTGACTTTGGGCCAGTCACAGACTCTCAGCCCAACCTACCTCACAGGGGTGTTGTGGGGATAAGATGGAGGAGGAGATGTAAGCTATCTTGAGCCCTTTGTGGGAAAAAAGGCAGGCTATAAATCGAAAAATAAATAAATTAATAACTAAAATAAAAAATGCCTCCCATGCTCACTACTCTTGGTGCCTGCTAAACTCTAGCTCTCCTTGTTTAAATTTTATTTCATTGGGCTATTTTACATGTTATAGAAAATTGATTGGACAATGGCATGCTGCGAAGTGAAGGGCTGCTCTCCAGCGCTATCCTTATTTGGGCTTAAAATAGGGGCTTTTCAGGTGTTCAGGTCCTCCACTGCCTCGTGTGTAGGTTCCTGAGCAACTAGCTCTTCTTTTCTTCTTGTTTTTTGCTTTCTAGGAGGTGTCTTCTGCCTGGATATACCCACCAAAGCTGCCATTTTGAGAAAGAGCAAGCCCCATCCCCTGGTCATGGTTTTGTTAGCATGTCCATGGCACTCTTTTAAAATTCCAAATATGCCCACCAGACCAAAAACCAGCCCCCAGATCCTGGGCACCTCCATTGACAGTGACTGGCAGAGCCTCTCCAGAATTTCAGACAGGAGTCTTTTACATCCTTATTGGAAGGTCCTAGAGGTTGAATGTGGGGCCTTTTGCAAGAAAAGCAGAGATAGGATTGGGACGTATCTGGTGGGGACACAATGAACAGAGAGAGCTGCACCTGTAGAATATTGAGCCTAAATGGACAGCTTTGCTGGCACAAAAAACCCAAAACAAAACCAGAAACAGGTGGCCACCTAAAGAAATAAGAACAAGAAGTACCAAGGCTGGAGGAAATGGGTGTGTACAACTAGGAGAGCTTGCAAGGTGCACCAAAGTCCATGGAAGGTTTTACTGGTCTCGAGAACCTCAGAGTACAATTGTAGCAGATGCAAGTGGGTTGGCGGAGTGCAAAAGGGATCTGAAAGCCAAGCTTGTTTGCATTTTGGCTGTATGTGGAAATGAAGCTTCCCAGCTGCTACACAGGAAGGCTTGCTTCTTCAGCCAACATGACATCATGCCCAGGGCTGAAAGCGACACATGCTTTTTTCTCCTTCTTGTCACTTTCACTCTTCTTTGTTTCCATGTTTCCCCAAGTTGTTTTTCCCTCTCCATTTTTTGACTGAAAGGCAGAACTGCTCTCTCCTTGCACAAGAGTGACTGACATGGAGCTTTCAGGCCCTTTATTTTTGGCAGCATATACCTTTTGCTGTCTAGCACTGCAGTGACGTGACTGTTGAACTCGCAGCAAAATCTCTCCCTTTGCTCCATGACATTGCGAGCTAGAAGGGATTTTGCGTCTCATATTCCTTTGCTTACTGGCAGCTTATTAAATACACAGAACTCAACATGATGCCAAGCGTTGCCTCGTGAAAGGGACTTCTTTGCCAAAACCTCTTCTCCAATTTCCTGAAGGTTTCCTTCCTCTATGAAAGAGGCTTCCACTTTTCTGCCTCATGCCGAGGAATGCTAGAACTGATGCTAGGAGTTCAAGGGTTAACTGAGCTGGCCAGCTTAACTTTTATTTTCTCTTGATGAGGTCCCGGTGGAGAGAGGAGGGAGGCTGGATGATTTATCTCTGGGGCTTATCAAGGGAGGAGGTGAGCCTGTCCCAAGGACAACTGACTGGGCTTTATTGCTTTAACCTTTCAGTGCCTGATTGCCTGCAGCTGGCACTGCATCCAGGCAGAAGATGCCAGACCACCCCTGGACCGCTGCTGGATGTCCCCCTGTTGCCTGAATGGAGAGTAAAAAAACAATAATAATCAAGGTACCATCCTTGGGCGTTTGCCTTCTCGTCTCTGCAGAGCTGAGCTGAGGCTTGAAGAACTTCACTGGACCTTTCCTCTTGAGGGACCTATTGCCCAGGCAATGCTCAAAGTTATTTCCTGAAGTGTCTGCAGTCCTTTGGGAACTGGGGTTATTTTCTGCTTTGTTTTATCCTACGCGCTTGTTGCACTTGGTGTTCCTCCCCTTCCCTTTGAAATCACAGTCCCCAGTTCCTTTGTCTTTTCAGGAAGTTCTTTCTGCTGCATTGGCATGGCTAAACTTTGGGTGAATTTGGTGCGAAACTCAAACTCAGCGAAACTCAAACTCAGCGCACAGACTGTCCCTAGGGGACAGGGACACAGACCAGCCCCCTGCTGGGTGGCTGCAGAGTATTTCCCAGCTGTCCTTCCCAGCTGTTTCATTGACACATCTTGCTTTCACTTTGCATACTCCCTGGCTGCCCATGTTTCCTGATCAGGGGGGAAAATGCCTGGGGAAGAAATTACCTTGAGACATTTTTCCCTGGGATTTAACTGTAGTGCAGGCAGGCAGGCTGAACAATGCTAGAGAGATGGCTGTACAGCAAAAGACTTGCGTATACTCCAGAGTCACCTCGTCTGTCAGGTAATGGCACAAAAGAATGTAGGCTCATCCAGAAGGTTTGCTTCTCTTCTGCATGCTTTTTTTTCTTTTTAAAATGCATTTAAAATCCATTTGAGTGATAATTAGGGATGTATGAGAAATCGATTTGGATCAAGATTTACCCAGTTCAGACCTCCCAGACCAAACCTGGATGCAACTCGTTTTCCAAGCTTGCTGTGTGATTTCTGGGTCAAAAAATGTGTTCAACATGCATGCATTGTGCACAAACATGCTTTAATTGATGGGAGAAGTATTTACACATTTCAAAGATACACATCTACCTGCAAATAATATGACAACTAAGGGAGAGAAATATATATATCAAACTAAAATGGCCTTCCTGACCAAATACCACAGTCCTTTTTCCTGTTAGAAAATGAAAGGGGAGATTTTAAACTAGCTGTCTAGCTATATTTGTACAAATTTGCTAGAGTGTATCATGATTATTATTCTATCCCAGTCTTCCTGTTGGCTGCATATATGTAGCAATTCCTATGGCACATTAAGCAGGTGTTTCATGTATAGATTTATTTGGATCGTACCATATTCTGCCCAAAGTATGAATTGGATTAAGATAGGACATTCTGATGATACAGAAGGGTTGAAATGGTAGACTTCAAATGTGCATTGCTATAAAATGTGCATTGCTTTCCTTGGATGTGCTGCTTGTTCCTCCAACAATCCATTCTTCCTAGTGCCAAAGCAATGAGCATCCTATAGGAGCATGCAGAAGAACTGCAAAGCTTTTATGAAGCCTTAAAATGATGAAATCCGTTGTGCAGAGCCCCCTGGAATTCAAGTATTCAAAAGCAGGTACATGGGCTGCTCGGTCCCTGGCTGTGCAAAAGTCACACTAACAGAACCCACAGCATGGTGAACATGTGAAAGCAGCCTGGAAGCATCAGAGGTGTGCAAAGGTATTTGGCCATACCTTATTTCCGGAGCACAGCAAAGCAATCAGAGCAATGGCTGTGCAAGGGAGTGGGAACCCCTTGGGTTACCTGGACTCAGCCCCCTGGGCTTGCAGAGGCTCCGAGTCCAAGTTCCTGGCGTGTGTACGCAGCATTCGCAGGATCCCTGCCAAGAACTGAGCCCACGCACTGTGCAAGCAGGGCCCCTTTCCCCGGTGGGCTGCAGCTGGCAGCAACAAGTGGGGAAGAAGGTGGGTCACCAGGAATGGTGCCAGGTGCGCTCATTTTCAGCATCCTTCTTCCCGCATATGCACAGCCACCTCTGCTGCCGGCAACAGTGGATGGGGAAGAAGGCCGGTCACAGGGAAGGCTGCCTGCACGCAGCAGCCCTTTGCAGCACCCTGCAGCCCAGTCCTGATGGGGAAAGCCACCAGCTGCACCGCCAGGGCTCTGCGAGTGTTTGCAGACTTCCTCTTGGCTCAGCTCGCTTTGCAGGACTGGGCTGAGCAGAGGAGGAAGGAAGTCTGGGGACGCTAGAGGGATGGATCCCGAAAGGGCTGACTCCAAGCTGAATCAGAACCAGCCCAAATCGGTAAGGGTGAGCAGATTTCCCATGGAAAACAGGATAGCTTGAAGCCTATCTTCCTTCCATGGAGATGTCATACAAAGTTGATCTCTTACCCAGGCCCTGAGTGGCCACAGCCCTCCTAGAAGACCCCTGAATCATGTGCCTTCAGAAATCAAGCTATGGGGAATGTGATGCTCTAAGATGAGAAAATAGGTTTTGTGCCTGAGCTTGAGCTGTGCCACCACTCAAAGCGGCAGCTACAGCATGACACTCGAAAGTGCTCCCTCCTTCCTTTTAGCCCCTGTGGGGAAGGGCTGCAAAGCTTCAGGCTCAGGGGCCACATAGGGCCCATCTGGGACCTCATTTCAATCCTGCACTGTGGCCATGATAGCCACCAGCTCCCTTCCCCATCCACTCGTCTCCCAAGGCTTAGTGACTGGCAGCAAGCATTTTCACCTAAATGTGTTGGTATCTGTAGTATTCTGGTCCCACCCCTCTGCCTTTAGCCCTATGGAGGGATGCAAGAACCCCCTGAATGGCTGCAAGAGAATCCCACTTCAGTTTGCAAGCCACTGGAAAATGCTCTCTTCACAGTCCTGAGCACAAATGCAAGCAGAAGTCCATATTTTCTTTAAAAACCTGCAGATTCTTGAATGTGCCTTTCTGTTCCCAAAATGTGTTCTTAAAAAATTCACAGCTTTCTCCAAATGCAAGAATCAATCATGCTTCAGTCTGTGGGGAAAATGTGTGTGAATGTGGGGATTTCATAGCTGCTGATTGTCATGCAGTTTGTTCATTTGTGCAGAGCAAACAGTGATATTGAACAGGAGTGAAAATCGGGGAGAGTCAAGCAGTGAAGTTATTTTCAGAGAATCTTGGAGAAGCTAAATGTTGGTCAGGCATCCATTCCAGCCCCTGACACTTGACAGTGGAAATCCATCCCTGAGAATGGGCTGGAATAGGCTCCCCACTCCTGGGGCCGGGGTATGGCAACCGGAGGCTGCTTTGTTTTAATATGAATCTGGGCTTTCCGGGTGAGTTGCCCCAAAAATACCGCAGTCCAAATGAGCTCTTGTCTCCTCCCCTAGCTGCTCTTCAGCAGAAAAGAGCAGTATTAGAATGCTCCTAAGTCCCTGAATGTTCAGGTGTGGCGCATCCTAGGCAGAGTTCCCCCTTCCCATGGCTTGCATTTTCCACTAGACAGGTTTGCTCATTCATTGCAGCATCTCAGAGGAGGGGGGAAGCTGACTGGGATGGCCATGGGATATCTTGTATCCCAGCTTCTCCAGTTTCCTCCTTTTCCAACCCCCTCAAATGCCCCTCAATATGGTTATCTTCCTGACTTCACAAAGCAGCAGGTGTGGTTCTTTCCAAGGTGGCTATGAGAGGGAAGGGGAAATGATTCCATGGGAACTGAATCCCACTTCTGAGGTTGAAACACTATTTTCACCCTTGGATCTCAGAATCCAAAAATCCTGTGGCCCCATGGATGCTGTCTCAGTTTCCTAAGGGTTCTTTTGTAAAACACATGGAAAGATAATAGCACCAGGCCAGCTGATCTGCTAGGACAGAAATGGATAATAATAATTTCTGTGCTCATAATATTTACATCCCTGGCATTTCTTCTTCTTCTTCTTCTTCTTCTTCTTCTTCTTCTTCTTCTTCTTCTTCATCTCATCATCATAGAAAGATGGAACTTTAAATTGGAGTTGGAAAAATTTGAGCAAAGTGGGATTTCCATCCTAAAATGACTTGAAACCTTTTCAGAGCATTTTAATGCAGTTGAAATGGTTTCGCTCACTCCTGCCAAAGTTGTGTCATTACTTTGGTATATCCTGTCCTATGCAATGGGAAGTGGTTTTCCAGACTTCCTTATATAGGGATCTGAGTTTTAAAGTCTCAAAGAAAAAAAAAGAAAAAGCAAAGAAAAAAATTTCTCTAGAACTATGATAAGAAATGGGGAGCCATGTTTACATACTTCTAATTTTGTGTCCTTTTCTGTAAAAGGGAGGCTGTATTTCTCTTTGAAGGCAGTTAAAATTTACACATAGCCTTATTGGGTCTGAGCAAGGGCCCACCTAACCCGTTTTCTGTCTCAAGGGCAAAGCTCAGTTAAAAACCCACTTGATTCTCACAGCAGACAACTGCTGCTGCAGACGTCCAAATTGATACTGCTGTTTTCTGCATCTGTATGTTGTCATATGCTGGGCTCAACATTGCATAGCTCTGAATGTTCATGAGAGCTAGAGATGCTTACCCCTTCCCTCCAGATTCTACGCTGCAAATCTCCCCCTCCCCTGCCCCGTTTCCTGGCTGCTTTTCATCATTTGTTTTACTCTCAGCCAGCATCAAAAACCTGAAGTAAGCCTTGCTCTGAGAGGAAGTGACTTTGGGGAAGTATTTATACACACGATTAGAGGCTGCAGAAGGGGTTGAGCCTTCTGAAGTCCGACCATTTTCCAGATAAGTGCTCATTCTACCCTGCTGTCCAAATGAGGTGAATGAGGTGAGCAAATGCCCTTTTGAGTGAATACTGTCCTGCTTAGCAGGTTTAAAAATCCCAGGGTTGCAGCACTGAAAACCCCATGATAAATCACAGGCCACACGCCTAAAGCACGTGAAACACTTGCCCGTTCCATTGTGCTTGTGGGCCCACCATTCACACAACAGGGCTTTGGCACTTTAAGAAATAACAATGAAAATGCAAGCTCAGTCACCGCTAGTTCAGAACCCATCAGTGTGGACTTGAAGCTGGGATTTTTTGCCCCAGCATGTGTTACTCTACGCTTGCTTATACTGAACTGCATTTGCCATTTTGATGGCCATTTTCCCAGCTTGGAGAGATCCCTTCGGAGCTCCTCACAATTTTCCTCTGGATTTAACCATTCTAAAAAGTTTAGTGTCAGTGCAAACTTGCCCACTTCACTATCCACTCCTAATTCCAGATCATTTATGAATAGTTTGAAAAGCACTGATCCTGATACAGAACCCTGTGGGACACCACTGGTGCCATTTCTCCACTGGGTGAAATTGCCATGCATTCCCACCCTCTGTCTTCTGTCCTTTAACCAGTTAGTGATCCATCAGAAGACCTCCCTTTTATTCCATGTCCGCTTAGTTTACTGAGTAGCCTTTGGTCAAAAGCTCTTTGGAAGCCCAAGTAAACAATGTCTGGTGGATTGTCCCTGTCTACGTGCTGATTGACACTCCCAAAGCGCTCCAATATCTGTAGCCCAGGTGGAAGAAGCGATAGAGGAGCTAATGACAGCAATATGGCAGCAAGCTGAATCTTGATCACACAGGGAGTAAGATAATGGTGCAATTCCTATAGATACATCAGCAACTTTGCAGCTGGTGATGAGAGTAGAAGCTGAAATGTTTAGATCTAAATATATTTTGCAATCACTGTTTTGTAAGTCTTATATATTTAATTTAATACGGTCTGCGTGCATTGCAGATCCTAAGATAAATTAGATTTAGTTGAAATCTAGAACATGAGATATTCTGGTGTCCCAGCTATTGGTGCTGCACTAGAAGAGTTTGCTAGAATGTCACTATCTATGGAGTGACATTCTAGAGTAAAGAAAGCAGGCAGGAAGAACATGAATGCATTTGAAACATGGTGCTGGAGGAGAGCTTTGTGAATACCCTGGACTGACAGAAAGATAAACAAGAGACTTCTAGATCAAATCAAGTCAAAACTTTCCCTGGAAACAAAAATGACAAAACAAGCTAAGCTGTTGTGCATTGGACACATCAGTGGAAGGAATCATGCTAGGGGAAGTCAAAGACAGAAGAAGAAAAGGAAGGCCAAATATGAGTTGGAGGAACTCCATAAAGAATGTTGCAGCCTTGAATTTACAAGAGTTGAGTAGAACAGGACACAAGCTGTCAAGAACAGGATATATTGAAGGGCATCCATCCATCCATTCATTCATAAGGTCACCATAAGTTGGCAAGAACTTGACAGGGTGTAACAAAAACAAATTGCAGTTTCCATTTGTTGGATGTAGGTGCCACACACACACACACACACACCTTTTATCTGGTGCTGTTCTTAGGTTTACGTTGACCGCTACTGAAGAAATATTAGTTATTCGGAGAAATCTGATGAGAAAGAGAACGCATGTGTAATCCAGGACACTCAAGCTCAGTCCTGGTAGCCCATTACATTCTGCATGTTCTTGGATGTCCCTGGCAAATGTCCCAAGGCTTGGTGCATTTTGCAGTGGAGCTGGATCGCCCAAATCTGTTCCTGACAGGACTTAAATCCAATTGCAGCACTGCCTCTTGCTGCTAGCCATGTGCCATGTCTTCATGGAACTGGCACTCATCCAAGTTAAAGGATTTAGTAGGTGGCGGTTTTCCGCCCAGGTTCATGGGATCCTGGTGATGCATCACAGAGGTGTAGGCTTAACCTGAGCATTGGCCTCACGTAGAAGCAAGAGTTGATGTAAGTCAGAGCAAAGTGAAATATGGCAGCAACTTTTGCAGATTTGCTCGTGGGCTATGCACTCTCTGAACCTTCATGCCCAAGATCAGAGGCCTAATCCAATGCAGGAAGAAGGCAGTGAACTTTCCATCAGGAATGTCTGAAATTGCAAATGGTTCACAAACGTGCTGCCAATTGGCCAAGCCTGCCAGGCCTCTAGGGTGGCCAAGTGTCCTATTTTACAAAGGATCATCCTGTAATTGAAGATGTGTCAGAGGACAGTCCTCTATCTAAAGGTGCCCTCTGCTTGAAGGGCTGGGAGGTCCAAGTCTGGTTTAAAAGAACCACATGAATGGAGAGCCTATCTGAAGTTTTCAGAATTAGCTTCTGGACCGCAGACTTGTATGAGCAGCTGTACACGTTACCTGGTCACAACCTTCCCTACAATGTATGTGTATTTGCATTTAACATCGAATAATTCTATCTAAATTGGCTCATATACACCTAAATTAGAATATGCTGGTTTATGCAATGTTTATGCAAATAGCTGCCATTCCCACCCCCTTTTGTTGGTGATGCATAAGTGATCACCTGAAGCTGCAGGGTGGGTGGGGGCGCATGCCGCTTTCACGTCTTCTGCACTGCACCTGTGCTTCCTAGGTACCACTGGCCCCCATGGAAGCTTGCTATGTTTCATCCTCTGTGCAAGATTGTTCACAGGTAGCTTTTCCAACCTTATCATTTCCTGCTGGGTGCTCCTGCCTATGCATCGATTGTAGTTCCCGCCCTTCCTCCAAAGAGCATGCCAACAGCCAAAGGAGGTAGGTTAGTTCATGAAATAGTAGCTTACCAAAAGTCACCCACATGAGCATCACTGCATAGTAGAGAGTTAACTCTGGATAACTGTAGACTGAAGATTAAATGTCTACATATTTAGGGATGTGGGAAAAAAGTGTTTGTCCTTCATTTTTGAGCAAATCAACCTAACTTGCACTCCCTAGAGTAGTATGAATATTATTCCTTCTCTGAATTGCTCTGAATTCTGTGATGTAGATCTTGGCTCAAAATTTGCATGCGAAACCATGAATAAGTCTGCAAATGTGAAGTTAAGAAACAAAAGTATAAAAAGTAACTGGGATTGTTATGCATGTTCTAAAATCCCAGAATGATACAGAAATTGGATGGGATTGGAACCCACGTGAAACTAACATGGAACAGACATAGGGTGAGTCATGCATCTGTGTAAGTACCACACTGTGGTTTCTCTCGTTTTCAAGCTGGAGTTGGCTTTGGGCTGATGCAGTAGCAGGAGAGGATGCATTAAGGTGGCCACTGCTGGATGGCAGAGAGAGAGAGAGAGAGACAGAGAGAGAGGGAGAGAGGGAGAGAGAGGGAGGATGGGGGATGGATGAAGGTGGACTTAGGAAAGAGTGAAGTGAGCCAGAATCTGGGGAACCAAGCCAAGAAAATCCAGTAGATTTCCACCCTCAAATGTTGAGGCCCCACACATTGTGCATGGGCACAGGGCCAATTGGGATAGTGCCTGTGACATAATGCCATTGGATACTGCCATTGGATGCATGGGAACACACACACGTACACACTTTGCTATCATGTACGGTGGTTGGATTTACTTAGCATGGAATACAGTGAAACTTGAACAAACTATATTATCAATCTGGTAGTGAGCAAGTTTCTGATAGCGCTGGGAAAAAAAGAAACCCTTTGATCCAGAAATCGTAAGAGATATTGTTGCCGTTTCTGTCATCCAAAACAGTCATGCTCTGACCTCTTGTGCCTGAATAAAGCTGCAGGATGTTTGGCCAGGAGTTTGAAGACCTTGGCTGCAGAGAGAAAATTGCCACCTGGTTAGTCACGAAAGGATCAGATGGGACCCAGATTGCTGTTAGTTAAACAAGATCAGTTAGTAATGGCACAGCCGGACTTCAAAGCATTTCACAGAACAAATGCAGGTTTTGTTGAAGCCACATCTTCTCTATAGCCTTGGACTTTGAATTCAGGAGCTCGGGCATATAAATGGAATGGAAAGACATTGGTGGTGTTACGTGCATGGGTTTGTTCCTGATGTTGGAACTCAGAAATAATTCTAACATGATAACATGTTCTGCCTCTTCAGGAATTTCAAATAGACCATGAAAGCAGGATTAGATGCTGAAATTCTCTAGTCTTCATTCTGAATTTAGGACACAGTCATAGTTACAAATGTAGTGCTTCCTTGATTTAATTCTCTTGATGAAGTTGTTCCCTTTTTGTATACAATGAACAGAGTTCCAGATAGGCCATTATGGTAGTTATTATTATTACTGTTACTCTTAAAAAACATGCTGTAGCTTGCCAATCAAAATTCTGAACTGAGCCGTACTTAGTTAAGGCCAATGTATTTTAAGAAGGACATTGACGAACTGGACTATGTCCATAGAAGGGCAACCAAGATGGTGAGTTATCTGGAAAGGTTTAGTGAGAAATGAAAAAAGAATGTCTAACCCGGACAAGGGATGGTAAAAGGGAGACAAGACTACTGCTTTCAAATATCTGAAGTGCTGCCACAAAGGAAATGGAGCAAATTTGATCAAAATCTCTCTTGCTCCAGCAGTCAAGAGTAGAACCAGTGGGTTGAAATGGCAGGAAGCAGATTTTGAGTATCCGTTAGGAGAAACTATCTGATGATAGATTGGTGGTGGGTTTTATTGCACTGGAAACCTTTAGGCAGACAACTTTCACAATATGAGGGAGGATACTATCAGTGGTTGCTGGCTGTGTTCTTCCTCCATGGCCTGCATGCGCCAGTTGCTGAGGAGTTTGGGCAGAATAAGGTCTTGCACCCATCCTGTTTGAGGGATCCTGTGGGCAGCTGGGTTGCCATTGTGTGTATGGAATTCTTGACTAGATGGACCTTTGGTCTGATTCACCTTGACTTTTCTTATGTTCTTATGTAACTGTAGTTGCAAAACTCCCACATGGGGCAAGGAGTTGGACTAGCTGACCTTCCAACTCTTCCGTTCCATGATTATGTGAGTCAAATCCTGTGACCTCAAAATCTGAAATTACCTCTTTGAATTAAGCATTTGCTTCTGACCAGAGTTTCCAAGAGTTCTTTTTCTTCACTAATATATAAATACTTGGTTTCCATTTCATTCATAACCAAAAAACTGGCATGGGATCATAACCACATAAAGTAACTATAGTCCATGCTCATATTTTCATCAAGTCTATTATTAGTCCGTGCTTCTGTTCCTTGAACGTCCCTTCTCAACACTGGAACTTCTAGTCTGGAGAAAGTGATCTTTCATATCCTTCAGAGAAGTCCTTCAAAACTGCTTCCACCATCTTATTTTATTCCAAATTCCTTCTCCTGGTGCCAGAATTTTTTTTCTCCTTCTGAGTAGTAAAAACAAATATTTCATTCATGACTAAGGAGCTTAGTCATCTGATTCTCAATACCGATCTGATCTTTGGGTGCAATGGCTGGCTGCCATTCTCACTGCTGCTAGGAGACCGTTTCTTTTTATAATCTCTGTATTTTTTTAATATCCTTGACTTTATCATGGAAATTGATTTGCTAACTGTGCACCTGGTATGTTTCCTGTAAAGGGGTAGGGGGAGAAAAGAAAGGAGGAATACAGAGGGATGGCAGTAGAATATATGTGGGTTGCCTTTGACAATGGCTAACAGCAGATTCAAACCGAACCCTGCCTAATCTTGGAAGCTAAGCACGATCAGGTCAGATTGAGCTCCGGATGGGTGACTAGTCCTGAAATGAGCAGGCAGTTGGACCCTATGGTCTGCTAGGGCTCTTCCAACTGTATGATTCTATGCCACCAAAAAAGGACTAGCAGGGATGAGCTTCAGAGACAAAATTAAGGATTGATTAGGGTTGTTGATAGGTAGAGGGTCCTTCATTTGGAATCATTGAACAGTTCCATGAGAGAGTCCACATTCAAGGGATATGCAGCTTAAGCTCCACAAACTTCTCGAATTTCCTTCTTCCTCTTCTTCTTCTTTTTGGTCCTTTTCCAGAACTTACAAAACACAGTGCTGTGTAAATGTGTGTGCTTATAGCTACAGTGTTTTCACTAATTTATTTCATTTTTTTAAATTACAAAATCTACATTGCTGCAAATAGGGGAACACTGAATCATCCAATTTCTATCATGACACTCATTCCGAGTCCAGTTCATATTAGACGATGAACTTCCTTTTCTTTCCACATGAAAATCTGTCCATATTTGCATGCACATTTCCCCAAATATAGCATCAAGTGTGTGCCCCTTTGTAATGCACACATTCTTCTCCCACTGATGAAAGTGTATTTGTGTGTTTTTTTTCCAAAGCATACCTTTTTATGTACATGTTTGACCTAAAATATGGCAATTGGGTAAAGCCTGATCAGTAACAAAATGAATGGATTTTCTCACAGATCTCTAACTTGCTCCAATGACATATCACATCATTTGGTTTTCTTAAAAGGTGTGCTGTTTCAGTTCAATGGTCCATGCATTCAGTTGTCCAGGTGTAATGAGTCAGTTGGCAGGTACTCCCTGGGTCTTCACAGGCAAAAGCATTCCTTGTTGTACAGTCTCAACAAATAGTAGAAATATACTGTAGCCAGAGCACTAGATCAATGGTGGAGAGCTTCTCTTTTTCTGGGGGCTGAATCTGGGTAATCTGTCAGGGCATCCACACTGGCAGGGGAGGGACCTGAAATGGTGGATGTGGTCAGAAACAAAAGTAGGCAGGGAACCCTGAATTATCTTTCCCCTTTTATGTCACCACTTCTCTCTCTTTCTCTCTCTCTTTCCCCCTCCCTTTTGCCACACCTCTCCCCACTTGTATGAAATGAGGCTGGAATCCCTATGGGATTCTAAGGCTGCAAGTTGCCCAGCCCTGGACAGACCTTGGGCCTGTCACTCTCTCTGTCAGGCTCACCCACCATGTAGGGCTCTTGTCAGGAGTAAAGAGAATTTCTATGGATAGTACTCTGAGTACCCTGATGGGTATTCCACAATACCTGATGGAATGCCTCTCAAGCACCATCTCTGTGGATACTATTTTTAAGCTTTGTGGCCTTCCTCTGACTGCCACCTCTAAGGGAGGCATGGCTGGTGGCAACAAGGAGAAGGGCCTTTTCAGTGGTGGCCCCCAGTTATGGAATGAGCTTCCCACTGAGGCCCACCTGGCACCAACCTTACTATCTTTTCAGCACCAGGTTAAGACTGACCTCTCCCGCAGGGCATTGAATGAGTTTACTGGGGCTTTGTTGCTTAATCGGGTTCCAAGAATCATCTTGTTCAAGTAGTTGGAATTTTTAATTGTTTAAAATTTGGTTCGAAATGTTTTACATTTGGTCTAAAATTTTGTATGGCAACCTGTTTTTTAAAAAAGTTTTATACCATGGCATATTTTAGATTGTATTTTTAATGGATTGTTGTAAACCACCTTGACAGCTTCAGCTATTGGGCAGTATAGAAAATAAATAAACAAATAAAAAACTTATTTGCATAAAGGCTAGGATAATACTTGTGGCCATCAAGGGAATGTCACTTCAAATCATTTCCTCTATGGCAGTCATGGCATCATCTGCGAGCACCCAGCAGGTATCGTGGTGCCATCACTCATGTCTGGGACTGACCCATGTGAAGTACAGGCATATAGTCTGATAGACTGTGCATGACAAGGGTGTCGTTTGACGCTCTAAAATTTGTGCTGCACTTCTGGCTTCCCTGGGCAGTGTTTTTTGATAGACAATATAAGAGAACTTGTTGGCTGGATGCAGTCCAGTGATTATTCACAAGCCAGATGTTACAGAAACACACATTCTGTTTTTAAACCTGCCTTCAGGCACCATCCCACTTGACAAGCCAAAGAAGCAGAGACAAGAGAACTGTACAATTTTCTAATCCTGTCTGAGCTACCGATTTCCTCCATTGGCCTTTTCTGACCTTCGTCAATCCAGCTAGACATGAAGAATGTAGATATGAAGAAAATGTGGCTCTGCCTTGAATCCCTAAAACTTCTAACATTGGGCACAATTTAAAACCCAATGTTTGCATTGTGAGTTCAATGAATAAAGTTCAGAGCATTTTCTGAAGAACAGCTGGTGGCAGGTTGAGGGAGACGGTATTACTAGAAAACAAGCTGATTTCCTGTTCTCTGAACACATAGATTTCTACCTTTGCACGATCTTCCTTTTTCTCTTTTTGCCACAAAGGTGACATAGATATTTCAATCTGTGTAGAATCCGAAAGTCTTACAACCACCTGCAGAAAGTGGAGTATCTCTTACTACAGACATTACTCTTCTGTAATATGAGTAGTCATAATTGGAGCACACTCCAGTTTTTTAACAGTGAGAAAAATATGCTACCTGAAGGTTCATGATGGGAGCCTTTTTTGGTAGTCTTACTAAAATCAGTTTGTGGGAAAGAACAGCACTGTTTCCTTTCTCTTAGATGTGGAGCATATTAGTCATCATGTCACAATGCTCAGCAGTCAATTGTTGGGGAGAATCATCCCAAATCCCACCAGTCGATTGCATGCATGCATGAATGCATGAATGGAGGAGAAGAGGTTTGGCACAATGTTCTAAGTTTTAACCCAGGCCTTCCCAACCTGGCACTCTCCACATGCATTAAGCTGCAAATTCTACCGCCTCAGCCATGTAACTATGGTTGCTAGAGATTATAGCAGTTCCACTCCATCACATCCGGAGATTACTGGCATGAGGAAGGCTGTACGAAGCTATCAGGGCCCCATGATGATCGGAACTTTAAAAATTGCTACGGCTTGGGGTCAGCTTGTCTGACAAACAATGGATGCAACCAAAACTATTTTTTTAATTCATTTTTGCTTTTCTACCAATAACTAGATAAATTCCATCTGAAATAAAACTATCTTCACCTTTTTCAAAATAGTCAATAAGTAGGAAAATAGGCAAACCTCTCCAGGCAAGAAGTTCCTGATTTAGGTCTTCCCCGCTGTGAAATTTCAGATCTTGTACAAAGCTACTATAGCTCAAAGAATGGGGCATGAAAACGACATCAGTACGAGAGACTCTGATTGGTCCTGACCTCAAGAAGGACTTCACTGCATCCACCAGATCACCTAAGGGTACTTTAGTCTGGCAGACACAGCTAGATTGCAGGAAGAAATGAGTGTGTTTTATTAAATCCACCCTGTCTGTGTTCCATGGATTGTTGACTGTCTTGCATTACACCATCTCTTCATTAATGGAATTGGAGTTTTTGTACAAGAATTCTATTTGTTTATAAACGAATTGTTGTGCAAATTAACACTGGCATACATGCATTTTTGTGCAAATCTCTCCCCAAAGTTTTTCAAAAATGGCCCACAACTTTGCAGAATCCTTGTAACTTGGAAAAAAAGTTTGTTGTTGAATTCACAGGTCAGATTCATAGAAATCCATACTCAATGGAACCTCTGTGGATCTTTCCAACATCCCTACTTGCAGGACTTCAGAAAGCTCCAAGTGAGCATTGTTTTAACTCAAGGGCCTTGGTGTATCAAGGGACCTCACTTGGAATTTGAGGATATTTAGGAAAAAACAAAACTACTTGTGTCACAGATGTCATACAGTTTACGGAATACTATGATGAAATAGGGATGCAGAACGTAAGCAAGCAAAAGAAAGCTTACGCTCCACTTATCTGTGGCTGCATTGGTTCCCTGAACAGCCCAATAGGGTACGCCAAGGTTGTCTGCATAAACAACATAATAATTCCTCTCCCCATGCTCAGAAGAAGGGAAAACGTCTCTTGCAATGGATTTTATTTCTTTCCTACTGTCACAAAGTCTGTCAGTATGCACGCAGGATTTAATCTCCCCTTTTTGGGAGACAGGAGTGGGAGTGCAGCTGCTTTGGTAAGGGAAACAGTTTTGTTCTCACAGCAAATGCAGTGCTTATCTACAGGACAATTGAGGAAGGCAGCTGCCAGGCCATTACCTCTGATGCTGTTCCTAGGAAGCTGAAGGCCATAATGCCTTGGCATGGCTTCAGGGAAATATCCTGGCTTTTGGACAGTTCACTGCACCACCTGTTGAACCCTAATAAGCTCCTCATCCTTCTTTTGGTAGAGCCCATAAAATACAAGCACCTTGTTGGAACCATCACAGAACAAATGAAGCCTTTAAGGCAACATTTATCAGCCACCTATGCCACACTGGCCCTCTCCTTAGTGGTGAATTTTAAAGGCCAATTTCCTGATCTGAGGCTTACCTCTCCTCTCCTTTTTTTTCCTCCATGCTCATTGCTTGCACTGTTGATCTAATGAAGTGCAGGTCCTTCAGTACAGAGAGGGCCATTCTCCAGGGGCTTAGGCTTCATTTTGCATATTGCTATTCAGACTCATTTGGGGGGCTTCTCTGCTGGTCCCCCAGTCCCTCTCACCCCTCCAATTCTCATTCAGAGTCTAAGCTACCACACAGGTTGGGAGGCATGACCACCTTCTCAGAAGATCTCAGGAAGGGATGTATTTATTCAAGACACTTACAGATGATCCAATAAGCAGAATCGTCTGGGAAATGTACTGATGAAAAGCTTAAAATGCAAAGCAAACTTTCTCCCCTTTCCCACGTGCTTAATGCAGCATAGATGCACCCAGGCTACAATTTCAGCATACCTTTTTGGAAGTATGAATGTGCCCTGAGCATGTGCTCTGACTGGGATCCATGGAATTAATTACACACACATGCTTCAGTGGTCATTGTGACGTATGTTGGAGGCTGAGTGCCTTGAATAAGCAAGCCTTACAATCATAGACTGGGAGATTATGGCCTCCTCTGGTATGGAAAGGAAAACCACCGGATGTTGTGCCTTTGGAGAAGCAAAGTTCCCCATGTCAGTGGTCAATGTCTGTGGTTAGTTACTCCCACATGCAATATTTACACAGCTGCTCACATTTACAACACTCACACTTTCAGTAAAAGAAGGGACAGCTTACCCACATTTGATCACTAACACGTACTCAGCGTAATACTGTACTTTGTAGTAAACAGAACCTGGCTGTGATAGTACTACAGCTGTGGGACTCCCAAAATTCTCCACCCTATATGAGGACAGAGAAACGGTGCAAACAATTCCGCTGAACTTCTCCAGTGCAAGGAGAAATTCTCAAATAATTTATCGGAAGTGGAGCTCATCAGCAGTGGTGTTAGTAACCCCACTTCTTCCTTTTTTCCTCTGTTTATTGCCCCCTTCACCATGCCCCAGACCTACTGTCATTCAAGGGCATTTTGTGTGGGGCTGGGAGGAAAGGACCACCACAAAAATGGTGGAGAGAATGTGTCAGTGGCCCAGAATGCACGGTCTATTTTTTCTTCTGGCATGCGACTCCTCTTTGCTTTGCAGCCTCTAAGTTTCCTGGTGTGACAAAAAGATCTATGGTAGGAATGAGCTGATGAGGTCTTCCCTGGGCCTTAATGGACATTTTGGAAGCTGAGAAGCCTGCAAGTCACCTGAGAGATGAGTCTACAATGAATGACAGGACTCTTAGACACACTCCTTAGCCACATCATAAGTAAGGTGAGCACAAGAGTATGTAAAGTGAGCACATGGAGGAGAGGTCTAGAAGCCATCGATGGCCACAGACTGCTTCCAAGGATCAGAGACAACACGGCTAGGGATGCCAGTTGCTGGGGAGTGTGAGTAGGATGGTGCCATGACACTCTTGTCTTGTTTCGGGATTTTCTATGGTCAGTAGTCTGCCCACTATCTGAACAGCATCTTGGACTATATAGGGTCTTGATTTGATCCAATGGCTTCTCCTTCAGACCTTGTTTTCATAGCAATGAATTGTATGTCTTATTGAATAAGAATGGTCAGGGAAGGTGGAAGAAATTTTAGGCTCTGCCCAAGATGGTACCTAAGTGACATCAACCTTGTTAGCATTTTATTCACTTATATAGTACCATGTATAATGAGTCTCTACCCCAAGGGGCTTGCAATCTAAGACTCAGGGAGAGACAGAGAGAAGAGGAAATGAATGCATGGGTAAGCAGGTCTATAAAATGTGATTCCTTCAATTACACATACTTCAGCTTAGCTATGTTAACAGTGAAAGTAAGATAGATTTAATTCAACAGGTATTGCTCATTGACCTTGGAATAACCACCTTAAAGTTTCTCCTACCTCTGCACTCATCAACACATCCTTGGCTGCCTGACTGAAGCTTTTCCCAGACCTAATGCACATGTAGACATAATCGTTGTCTCTACATTCTCTTTGCAATACCATTATGCTGACAGCACAGTGCACAAAGCATTATGCTTGCAGCAAAGCATGGCGGAAGGACCACTCTGCCAACGACAACAAGAGGGTCTATGGAATTTCCTTCTGTCAAGCTCTACTATGAAATCAGAAAAAATCAGAGTTAGACCAAGCAGAGCATTCAATGAATGGCAGTCACATTCAAGTAATGAGATGAGGAACTTGGAAGTATCAGCAGATGCATCACAAGTATTAAACTGTTCACATATTGCCTACCCACAGGGCTGAATTTGAGAAAATGCATCATTGTGGCATCTGTTTCAACTGGCAGGGCTCCACCCTAGAGCACCTGAAGTAAAACTAGATGAAAACATACCAGCGTAGCCACAGAGTTTATGCCTTCATCATGGAGTAGCTACACAGATAATCTATCCATCACAGGTTGGATATAATGCTTAGCATTTAAACCTCTAGGAATTAATGGTTGCCTACATACCATGGGTGTTCAAATGTTACCCTGCTTGTCATTCGAGCAAACTGGAGGAGAGATTTGGGAGGCTGCTGATACATAACATTTGCTGCTTTTGGCATGTGATGAGGACTAATACCTTTAACTGTGCAGAGTATATGCTAGCAATAGCCTTGCCGATCCTCCCAGTAACCATTCCTTAATCACTGAAGAACCAAGGCTGGGAGGCAGTGCCCTGTCTTGGGCAGGAAGTCCATGGTTGGCCCAGAACATGGTGGTGCTGAGAAGAAGGCACAGAAGACGCCACTGATCATCTGCTCACTGGTCTCTCCTTGTCAAGGAGCAAGAGGTACCCATGGTGGGAGAGAGGAGAAGAAAATAGCTGGTGATACTTCTGGTGTGCCATTAGCCTCCCCGAAGAAGTGGGATCCCATTCAGGGTGACTTTCCCAAGGGCCCTCAAAACCTGGAGCTAATGCTTCTATTGCCACAATGCGTCTGTCACTCTTTCACAAGTTCACATCACTCTGGAGTAAAGGCCTCTTCCTTTATCCAGTTTGCTCTCACGTGATATCCGGGCCAAGATGTTTCTCCTGCTCCCAATTAAGCCATTGTTCCATAAAGTCACAATTCTACAGAAAGGACATCTGTTTTGATAAAGTGGTTATGGGGGATAATAGAGACTGTTTGTGATACTAATGATGCCCTTGATAATTGTCCCATAAATTGTCAACCAATGCATTTTTACCACCCCCTCCCCCACTGCCACCACCCCAAACAATTGATCTCCGTGGAATAACAGCTCTGCCTGTGTTTTTCCAATCTCGGCCTGGAGAACTGAAATTGCAACCCTCGTTTTGTGGCTTATGACTGACATATTTCACCATATAATCAGATCGCTCCCTCTAAATTAATGTTGGCTCCATGCTGCCTCTTTCAATTTGCAGGCATTAATGAATAAATTTAAAACTACAGATGGTAGGGTTTTAAATTAGCTAAAGGAATAAACATTGCTACATTCATAAATATATATCAACACAGGGCTGCATATCCCCCCTTCCAGGGGAAGGCAACATTGTTCCCATTAGCATTAATGGAAGCTAATGAAGGTGTGTTGAGAGCTGACTGATTTCCTTGCCAATCTGAAGACTGGAGCCCTCTTTCTGTCAGTTTGGTGGAAGGTCTTGGTTTCATATTGGTGGTGAAAATGAAAATTATGGGGACCTTAGCTGGATCATCTCTCATCCCTTAGCTGCAGATGGAAAGCATAAGGCTATACATGAATTTTCATGCATAGCAGATAAGGTACTTAGGAGTAAATGAAAGCAAGGAGTGGCTTAGCGGGTTTAGCATACAGAAAGTCCTGGGTTCAACCCCCTGGAATTCCAAGTCAAACTGGGAAAGACTTTTGTCTAAAAATCTGGCCACCTTTGGCTGGTCTGTAATTAGACCATATTGAGCCAGATGGGGAAATGATCCGACGTGGAACAAGGTGTCTTATTTATTTATTTATTTGGAATTTTTGTAAGCTGTCCCATTCACATAAGCCTCGGAATGGCTTCCAACATATAAATAAATACCTCTATACAAATACATACATATAAAATCTGGAAACATCCTGGCTTAATAATTTAAAACCAATAAATAAAATCAGCAATTATTAAAATATTGTTTAAATAAAAAGGTCTTGGCCTGGTGCCGAAAAACAAATAACGATGGTGCCAGGTGGACCTCTCCTATGTCCCTAAGTATGAGAAGAACTGATTTACCATGTTGGGGTTAAATGATATTAAATAATATTAAAAACCCAAATGCAGGAGCAGCTCATAGGTTTCACAGCAGAGAGGAAACATCAAGAAATGCCTAGAAGCCTGAGGAAGAGTCAAAAGGTAAGCTAGAAAGCTAGAACCTGAGATGCCTGATTACAGTTTAGCGGTTCCTCCAAAACCTGCTGCTGAACTAGACGATGCGGCGTCCATATTTTCTACTGCCATTTTGTCCCCTGTTACTTTTCTCTGCCTCTGCTTCTGACCGCTCTGCTGTGCAGGAAAAACAAACAGGGAAAGCCTAGACAAATGGAGCAAAGGAAAATAAGTGGAAGAAAGCATTTTCATCTCCTGGCAACCTTGAGCCTTTCTTCCTGTTCACACAACTCCTTTCATTTTTACTGCAGTTGGATTGAGGTCTGTAAACATGGACAGCAGTTCACATTCAAATTACTCATGTATGATACTCTATAACAGGACATCAAAAAAAAAAAAGTCTCTCAACATGGTTCTGCTCAGCAAATTCCTATTCACTAAAAGAAAAATTTTCCCTTCCCTCCACTTCACTGAAGTTATCCAAGAAAACTGGGCAGGAATACCTCTCTCTCTCTCTCTTTCTTGTTCACACACACACACACACACACACACACACAGAGAGAGAGAGAGAGAGCGAGCGAGCGAGCGAGCGAGCTACAAGGGCGTATCATGACTTCTCATCCAATAACTTTCAAATCAGAATGCTGCTACAAAAATCAAGTAAGCACACAGTTGACAAGAAATGAAAAATATCTGTAACGTACAGTTGTCAGGCCATTTCATTAGTATGGGAACTGTTCTCTGATCCAGTAAAACTGGATTTCAGTTTATACTCTGAATCCACTATAGCTTCTTTGGCTTCCAGATTGAATGAAAAGGCTTTCCTTTTTGAATTATTATTATGAAGAAGAGGACTTGTCCTTCTCTTCTATCTGCTCAGAGAGTCTGGAATTATTATGTTGTTTTTCCCAGTTTTATCTTCAAAATTTTCAACCTGTTTCTCTTAGTATAAGGTACAGGAAAGTCATTATTTCCAACTTTTTCACAATGCAACGGAGCCCTGGAGGCTACATGTGCTGGTTAGAACACATCTAGGAGAACCAGACCTTACCTTACCCAGGACTTGCAGTAGCCCTTGGACTAAACCATGGATAATTAATATTTAAGAAGGGAATTGTTAGGTTTGGAAGGGATTTAGCTAGATGAGTTTAGCAGCCAAAAGTCCTATTATAAAATTCAAGGGTGAAAAAGATTCATTTGTTCATATGAACTTTGCTCTGGTTTGTGTTGCTTGTATTTCTTGTCTATTTATGAGATTCTACATATGAATGCATATGTATTAAAATGGATTTCTTTTCTGTTTAATAGAATCTGATCTCCTATGAAAAACAGCAAGCTAGTAGCTTCCACATTACTCTCTGGGGAAGAAATATGCAAACCCCAAAGCAGAGAGTCTCTTGGCAGAAAAGCAAAGTTTTTTTCACTCAAAATTTCATATCAAAAGTATCCATCTCTGTGTGCAGTCTAGCATCCTATTAGATACTCAGTTGGCAGGGATATCCAGGCTGACTGATTGAGTTACTGGTTTTGCATTTCAAAAAAATTTAACTCCAGATTAACACTTAACGTTTCAGCATATGTCTTTTTACTCCTTTGATAAAATAGAAAATCTATTTTCATGTTGAAGGAGGATGTGCTATTGTATTTCATTGTATTTTATCGTGTTGTAAGCCACCCCAAGGTTTCGGCAATGGCCGGCATAGAAATGTTATAATAATAATAATAATAATAATAATAATGATATCGGTTTAACAGTTGGTAAACAGGCCAGTAATCACTTCCAGAGATGACATCTTATGATATTACATGACTAATACAATTACATTCCGGAAATGAAGTGTTGGATCCAAACTTTATCATGCTCAGAGTAAACCCATTGAAATCCCACTAATATTCAAGGGTATGCTCCCAGCCCAACAAGTCTGGATCCAACCTAACCTGTACATAACTAGTATGCAGAGAGTAATCACAGTTTATTCAGATTACTTCCATGTCCCTCATTGACTGACCCTTTTTTGAACGGACATACACACTCTGCTTGAGAGAGGGCCAAAAGAAGACTCATTGTTTTTGTTTTAATTTGTGGAAAAACATACAAATATGGATAAGTTGTTTCAGCTCAGACTGCTGGTTTAAATGTGGCTGTTGGATTGTAAGTCTCTCCATGCTCTTCAGAACAGAAAGCAGATGTCTGAGAAAATGCAGACTTGGATCCAGGTTTGGTGTAACTCTGCTGGAAATGTAACAAGATGATTATTTCATAGATGCATCACTTGGCCTCCATGGAAGCCTTCACTAGTGCATTGAAAGTAACACGGGAGAGGGGCAGGTGTTCCATTACCATGGGGTGAAGGTGTTCATTTATGGTTTTGGCCCTTGGTCTCCACATGCTGAGCTCAGTGGTCGCCATGGCAGGTTCCACAACCATACAACAAAGATGGCTAACTTGTCAACCTCCAGATGTTTTGGTCTTCAACTTCTATCAGCCCTAGCAAGCATAGCCATGCTTGTTATGGATGGGGCTGATGGGATCTGGAGTCCAACAACAGCTACAAGGCCACTGGTTCCCAAAGCCCAACTTAAGAGCTTATCAGCAGGAAGAAATTACAGTGTCTCTCCGTGCTCTAAGCCCAGTTCACATCCCTAGTTAGTGAGCAGGTTTGGTTTTGAGTCTAGCTGAGGCTGGAAGGTTGGAGTACAACATAGATCTGCATTTTAAGCTGCCTTAATAAACCAGTTAGCACTGAGGGAGTCTTTCAGTTTAAAACACAAGATCTTGGGAGGACTGCAAATACAGATGTGTACTCAATAGCAAACTCAGAGCAAAGCAGGAAGAACCATTTTGTGAACACAGAGGACCAAAATGCCCACTTTGCATTGTATTAATGAGACAGCATCATGCATTAGGAAGAAAGAGAGCTTAGTGTAAGGACGTAAGCCAAACCTAATATATGCATCTCTGCTCCATCATATATTTTCCTTGAAATAATGGGCTGGGGTGGGTATAGGAGGAAAGTCTTGGGAGCAGTGGCAATGTAATAATGGACTTCATGTCATATTTCTCTGCCAAAGCCATTTTCAGCAATTCTAACAGTAGTTGAATGCTGCTAATCTTTCATTTATGCAAATTAATAATAGGGAGCAGCCATTCCCAATTCAAGCCATCAATTCTGAAGCAACGACGAGAGCTGTTTCCGCAACTGGGAACTGCTGGCACAGTGAGACGATGCTGTGTGACTTCCTTGTGTATCCAGACGTGTAGTTCACGTTCCTTTTACTTGGTGAGTCAGTCCTGGGTGGATACGCGCCATTCAAACCAAAGCAGAAAGAGGCCAAGAGAGGAGAGAGGGTGTGCAGAAGGCAACACGCTGGTAGAACCATCATCTCCTCTCCCAAGCTCAGGGAGGCCTGTGCACTGGTCAGTGGGGCGAGTTGAACTGGAGGTGCCGATTAGAAGAGTCACTAGAAGTGGTCCCAAGGAGTGTCTGGAAATGGATGCAGCGGTTGCCTCAGCTGTGATTCCTCATCTTTAACCTCCACAAGAAGAACTGAATGTGGGACAAAGCAAAACTGGCAGTCACATTTTTCCCTCGTGGCAGACCGTAATGCACTTTTCAGTAGTGCTAACAGAAAAGGATTTGGTGGCAGAAGTCCAAGGGTTTGCTCAGGAGAATGAAGAGAGAGGTTAGCATTGCGTATGTTGAAGTAAGGGAAGAAACACAAGTTCTAATTTAGAGAGGAAGCACCCTGTGTGTGTATTAGGTCCAGAATCTAAAACCTAGACTTGATTACTAAAATGATTTGGAGAAGCACGTTTGCCAGGATGCTGCAACACACCCTTGCTACTGTGTCCAAGGATGCTCAAAACCATGGGAAATGTAGTTCGCTTGCTGCTTTCAGTCCCAGATGGTTCTACTCTCTAACCTGATGGATATTCTCCCTCCAGTGGTGGGTTAGCTGAGGGGTACCGCCTACATTGCTTCATGGGAAAGTGATTCCCACCCTGTCTGGATATATGCGCAAAGAGATGCACACGGGTTGGTCCTCTGCCCAAAACAAACCTCAGAATTTGAGCATCATCCACTCAATGCCTCAATCTTGGTTGTGATCTTACTGATGTTCCATGCTCCTGTTCCTTTTGGATTCCCATTTTTTCTTCCCATTAGACAACTTTTCCCCACAATTGTCTCTCTCACCTTTTTCTTATTCATGCCTCCCACTTCTGCCTGGAAAAGGCTGTCTGGAAAAAGCAATCCGAGGTTTTACATTGTCATCCCTCTTCTCTTCCTTGAAAACCCACGTCTGCCTGGAGACCAGGCAAAACATTCAGTTGCTCTGCAGCAAGCCCTGTTTATTGCACTGATCACAGACTGTCTCGTTAGTTAGTTAGTTAGTTAGTTAGTTAGTTAGTTAGTTAGTTAGTTAGTTTCTATACCACCCAACAGCCCAAGCCCTCTGGGTGGTTCACATAGCACATAAAAAATATCCATTGTATAAAAACATATTAAAGCATCATTGAAAGCTTGCAATACACAATTTAAAACCACATATTAAAAAAGGGTGTGTGCATATGTGTGTGCATGCAAGCATGCATATGGGCATGCACACATGCATGAAAACTTGCATGCACGCCTGCACATGCATGTGTGCACACATTATAATAGCTTGAAGAAAAAGAAAAGGAAAAGGAAAATATTCAGACCTGTTAGCAGCTAGCAGGTTCCAGAAGTTACTGGAATGCCCTGCAGTAGAGGGTGGTCTTTACTTAGTGCCAAAAAGATAGTAAGGTGGGACCTC
Organism: Varanus komodoensis; assembly: GCF_004798865.1. Lineage (NCBI taxonomy): Eukaryota > Metazoa > Chordata > Lepidosauria > Squamata > Varanidae > Varanus > Varanus komodoensis. Next base: position 1,707,255 of record NW_025336296.1, read on the forward strand.
AGTGCGGAGCTCATTCGGGATCAAGGGAGCCACCACTGAAAAGGCCCTTCTCCTTGTTGCCACTAACTGAGCCTTCCTCGGAGGAAGCAGTCAGTGATAGGCCCCAGACTTGATCACAGTGTCGAGGCAGAAGAAGACTGAGAGAGGCATCCCATCATGTACTCTGGTCCCAAGTCATGTAGGGCTTTTATAAGTTAAAACAACCACCTTGAATTGGGTTTGGAAGGATATAGGCAGTCAGTGCAAGCAGGCCAGAATTGGAGTTATACAGTCAGGTTGTCTGATCCTTGTTATTAGTCTAGCTGCTGCATTTTGCACAAGCTGCAGCTTCCATGCAGTCTTTGAGGGCAGCACCATGTGTGGCAGTAATCTAGCACAGAGCAGAGAACACTGATAGCAGGCTATCTTCGTCCGGATAGGGGTGTAGCTGAGCCACCAGCCAAAGCTGGTGGAAGGTGCTCTGAGCCTCTGAAGCCACCTGGGTTTCAAGTAACGAAGATGGCTCAAGGAGCACCACCAGGCTATGAACCTGATCCTTCAAAAGGAATGCAAAAAGAACCACCCATGAACAGCATCTCAGTCTTGTCTGGATTGAGCTTCAGCTTGTTAGCCCCCATTCAGACCACTGATGCAGCCAGGCATTGGTTCAGCACATCTGCAGCCTCACCTGCTGAAGCTAAAAAGGAAAAATAACGCTTCATGTCATCAGCGTATTGATGACAACACAATCCAAAACTTTGGGTGACCTCACTCAGCGATTTTGTGTAGATGGGGACAAGATTGATGCTCACACCGTAGAATCCAAGGGGCAGAGCTATATCCCTCAAGTACCACCTTCTGGAGCCTACCATCGGAGTAGGAGTGGAACCCCTTCAACGCCCCTCACTCCCAGCTCAGACAGTCACCCTCTGAAGGATACCATGGTCGATGGTACTGAAAGTCACTGAAAGCTCCAGGAGAAACAACAGGCTGACACTCCTCCTGTCTCTATCCTGGCATAGGTCATCATACAAGGTGACCAAAGCTGTTTCCATGCCAAAACTAGACCTGAACCCCAACTGAAAAGGATGCAGATAATCAACCTCATCCAAGAGTGCCTGGAGCTGGTTGGCCACCACCCACTCAAGAGCCTTGCCCGGGAAGGGGAGATTTGCCACCAGCATAAAATTATGGAGATCCTTTGGGTCCAAGGAGGGTTTCTTCAGGACTGGTCTCACCCCTGCTTGCTTCAGCTGGCCCAGGAACACCCCTGCTAATAAAGAAGCATGAACCACCTCCCTGACCCAGCTTTTATGAGCCAACAGGGGCAAGGATCCAGTACAGATGTGGTTGCACAAACCTGTCCAAGCACCTTGTCACATGCTTGAGCTGTACTAACTGGAACTCCTCCAACATAACTAGACCAGACTGTGCTCTGGATAACTCACTTGATTCAACTGCTACATCACTGGAATCCAAGTCGTGCTGAGCACAAGTGGTTTTGTCCTGTGCCTGGCAAATATACTACAGTGGGGCTCAGATGGCTCTAGCATGTAATAGGACCCAGCCAGTCCTAAAGAGCTCTGTTGGGTGGCAGATGGAAGACCGAATGGAGGCAGTCAGATACTGCTTCCTTGCTGCTCTCAAATATATCCAAAACATATCCAAATATATTCAGCTGTAAGCACAAACTAGGACAATGGATTCACTAGAAGTGTTCCTACATTTGCACACAAGCCACCTCCTGAATGGTTTCCTCACTCTCAGCTCTGAGGTAAAACCGTCGCTACTGGTTTTTCGGTGCCAGGTAAAGACCTTTTTATTTAAACATCATTTCAATTGTTAAAACATATGATCTGGCCTGGGCAACTTCTTCTTCCTTCTCTTTCTCATCCTATATTTTTATTTTATACTGATAATTTTAATTTTGTATTTGAAAATCAATGTATTTTTTGTATTTTTATATTTAATGGTAATTTATTATGTACTATTGTATTTCAATGTATTTTATCATGTTGTAAGC
>NW_025336296.1:1709356-1716748 GCF_004798865.1 Varanus komodoensis
ACACGGGCCTGTTTACAAATGAATAAATAGATGATGTTGTCTTAGGCTGAGGCATACTAATGGCCCATCAAGCCCTGGGATGGGGACATGTATTTTAAGGGCTTCAAGTGGTATGCAACTGAATTTTATTCACCCTTAGTTTCATCCAGCATTCCAGGTAGATTATGGTCAGTCTTGGTTTCAGGAGTCTTCCAATAGGAATTACTTCCTCCTCTGCTCTCTATTTCTCTCTGTGAAATGTAAAAAGAATGAGGTGCTAAACAATGAGCTATGCAATCCATAAGCACTACTTGCAGGGTGGGAAGGTGGGTATAAAGTTGAACAGCCTGAGGTCTTTGGCCTAATTTCAAAAGTGATCAGCTGGGACCTCTGGCAAACACAATGGCTCTCCTGGCAGCTGAGGGAGAGAGAGAGAGAGAGAGAGAAGGAGAGACAGATGGAAAGAAAAGAGAGAGCAAGAGAAAATGGAATTCTTGTCAAGAGAGCAAGAGAAAATGGGAAAAGGAATGAGCACTTCTACCTCTGCCTACTTCTGGAATATGGTTGCAACCAACTACCCCCAAGGGAATCAGCTTCTGCCTAGAAGAAATCTCCCCCTTTCCCACACACACACACACGTGCACCTGCTATGCAAAATATTTGGCTATCACATAGGAGCATTACATAATCTGGTGAGGGGAAGTGGGAGAACCCCAATGTGTTTAAAATACAAACCAACGCTTTTAACAAGTTAAAACGCTTTTAACAAGTTAGTTTACAAAACACCTTCTATCAATTATATTATACCTAGAGAAGGATAGTTCAAACAAATCACTAATATATATGGTAAATAACAGTTTTGCCTGGTAAACAGGTTTCAGACTTAAGGTCTTCTTGCAATGGCATCAATGTTTAGAATGGTGGATTAGTTGCTCTTAGCTAGGAATGCTTGAGGAATTTGACCTTTGTGAATTGTGATACAAGCTGCCTGATCCACAACTCTTGGGCTAATCAGACTCAGCCTTCCTTTGGTTTTGCAAGAGTTCCAGCACAGTTCTCAGATTACCATAAAGAGGTGGCAGTTTAATTTCACACCTGTAATATGATAAATAGCCAGAAAGACATTTCTAAGAATGGAAGATGAGAGGGGAAAGGAAGTAGGGCAGCCAGATAATTCTCAAAATACACAATTTTCTCAAAATTCACAACTTTTTGAATGAATCAAAAGTAGGTTACAAGTGAGGTTGCAAGTGGGATGGGTCAAGTTTTGAAAAAAAGATTGGAGAGCTTCAGCAAGCTTGGGCAGATCTGCTTCTCCCATTCCTCTCAGGGGCAACAGTTCGCAGTTTAGAAGGGTGTTGTGCGAAAAAGAGATTTTAATGGGGAGAGTAAGATTTCTAACATTCTTGGAAACTCTAGTAGAGACTGTGAGACCATCCCTTCCTGCTGCTTCCATGGCTACCCAAGTTTTCTTGCCAGTCATTCCAAGGGTTTCCAGGCTGGGCTCTTCCACATCCACTCTTGTGGGGCTGGACTCCATGGTGGACATATCCAACTGGGCTTAGCAGAAACTGGCCACCGCTGCTGAAGGCGAACAGAGCAGGGGTAGACAAGCAGGGTGGAAGTCCAAGTGAAACGATACTTCAGGGTCCAATTATATCAATGAATGCCCAATCAGCAAGGCAGGAGAAGAAGGAGCAAAGTAAGAAACAGAGAAAGTCAGGGCACGTGCTAATAAGAAAACAGGAAGCTAGATTGAACAGTCAAGAGCTGCAGAGGTCGTGAGTGGCTTGCAAGCTCAGGTCTGCCTCTTTGGGACTCCTGTGCTGATGGCGCTCTTTGAATGCCTTCAACGGGTCCTGGGTGCAAGTGCAAGGGATGCTGGGACTCCCTTCTAGCTCATTAAAGGAAGAAATCCTAAAAGTCTTATTCGTGAGCTATATCGTGACTTCAAAGTAATACAAGTCTCCTCTTCTCCACAAGCAACCCCAGTCGGGGTCTCTGGTCACAAGTACAGAGGAACAGCCAAATACCCCATGTGGCTGCCTATTCCTGGAGGATGATGGACATTTGAGTTCAGCACCAAATGGGGAAATGGGTCTCAGAGGGAATGGGAAAGGTGATGTTTTCTGGTGTCCCAAGGGAAAGCAGGACAAAGCTGCTGTGTCTCAAATTAGTTCCTTTTATCAAGGCATCATGATGGACATCAAGCTCTGTTTGACTCTGTTTGGGTGTTTGTCATATTCCTAGGGACCTACAAGTTGAGTAATGTGAATTGCTGGGTTCTTCCATGTGAAGCAGAAGGCTGGTAAGACACATGAAGACTTGTCAATGAGCTTTTCAGATCCAGTGATGTCTCTCCATCCTTTGCTTCTTGTTTCATGACATGCCTACAGGGCTTCACAGCAAAGACACTGAGATCAAGCAGCCACTGAGCTTGAAAAGCAAAGACCTTTTTAATAAAGAAGCCAAGGAACTTGTGGTGTAAAAACCCTCACATTCATGTCTCTTTTAATAGTTGCCTTCTTTTTTTCTTGTTTTCAATGAATGAATGAACAGAGCTATGTAACAGTGCAGGGTATACCTTGACAAGCTCACAGACACTTAAAAATATACACACATTTTGAATACAGTTTCTTTTTCTAATTGCTCAGTCTTTTAATCATGTTGGACATTGTTCAGTGGGCAAACCTAATTCCTGTGTTGATACCTAAATGCATACTGAATTTTCAGCACTTGCTCAGTCTGCGTTAGATTAGTTTTGGGTACAATCCTATGTAAGTCTAGACAAAAAAAGGTCATGCATGCTGGAAGTTCTAGGCTGTTTTTTCAGTCAAGATTTGCATAGATTTGCAGCTTCGTCCACTTGTTTCCTGGCAAGCCTTTAACAAACCAGCCCAGCAGCATTTAAAGCTCAAACAAATTGAAGGTTTTTAATCAGGGAGGCTGGTTATTTTTAGTTTTAGCTTAAAGTCATTGCAACAACAACAAAAGCATCAGCAACAGCAAAAATATGACTTCCTATATGAAGAAAAGTGACCTGCTCAATACCTTTCTTTACACCACTGGGATAGCTCTCAAACCAAAGAATTACTTGATTACTGAATCATATAGTGGCCAGAGCTGGGACTGCAGCTTTTCAGCCAGGAGCATGTGACTTGAACATCCGTTAGGAGAGCTGGCTGGTTCTCTTGCCCCAAGCTGCATGCTTCAGTCAAACTGGTCAAACTGTATAGCAACACATCTGACCCTTCCAGACCACCTTTTGACCACTTTCCTCTCTGGTCCTTTTGTCCTCATCTGCCCAGTCTGCCTTTTAAAAGAGGACTGGACACATTCATGGGGCAGGGGAAGGCTATCAGTGGTTGCTAGCCTTGGCAGATGTATGCTGCTCCCAGGATGAGAGGCAGAGTGCCGATGTGTACTAGTAGCTGGGGAACATGAGAGCGAGGGAGCCGTTGCACTCTGTCCTGCTTCTGGTTTTCCTCTGGGCAGCCGGTTGGCTAGCTGGGCCCTTGGCTGGGTCCAGCGTGGGTCTTCTAATAGTCTTCTGCTACCTGACTACTAACCTGCCAGCACCTACCTTTGCCAGAGGTGGAACCCAGGGGAGCTTGTCGCAAGGGTATGCCCCTGGCCCAGCAGTTCCACAGGGCAATGATGACCTCTGTCCCCACAGCCCAGAGGTGCCCTCCAACATTAGACACAAAGAGGTAACCAGCCCAGGTGGCGGATGCTTAAGCCAGCCACGTGCCCTTTAATCTAGCCTGTTGCCATCAGGTGTCCCACGGGTCAGCTTCTGTTTGCAGAATGGGATGGGGCAGCTGGGTCACCTTGTCCTTCAGTTCAGGCAACAAAATGCCCTTGGCAAACCCCAAACAATCTTGCAGCAGTGCTGCTCCTGCCATGCAGCCACAGTTTTATGGACCCGTGTCTGGCAGAATATGGGGAGATGATTTTGTGTGGCAGAGGGGGAGGGAGAGAGATTGACAGGGCCCTGGGTCATTCACCAAGTTTGGAGGCTCTACTCTTTGCAGCAGCGTATGCTTCTTTGAAAATGCACTTTACAGTCTTGCTTGAAATAGGACAGTCCTCTGTTTGAAGGGCAGTCCACTCCAAGTCCAGTTTAAAGATAAGGGGTCATAAGCAAGGAAAGCCCAGGGACCTTAAAGACGCCCATGGGGAATACTTGAGGGAGGAGGCAATCAGCCCCAGTCTTCCCCACTAGGCTGAGAACAGTTGCATTTTTATTGTAAATCGTAATATTTCCCCTCTATGAATTGGCATATGCACCTTGTTCATAAACCACGGGCCTTCTTTCACCTCCTGTAGGGGAATGGGTGAGTGACTTCTCCAAGCAACTCCAGGGAACCGAGAGGGGCCCAGCAGGCTCTGTTTCGGTTGCCAGCCAGCTTCTGGCTCTCTGCTGAACCAGGCATGGTTGATCTGGTTCCCCTGGAGTGATGCTCTTGCCTGTGACCGTATGGATAGACCAGAGGAGGGCAGACAGAGTCTGACATGAGAAATATGCACACTGAGAAAACAAAGCCTGAAAAGATGTCAGAACAATCAACACACCTGGAAGAAAGAGGGGCAGATGGGAAGAGGGGAAGGACTTGGGAGAATAAGCAGCGGCTGTCTTTTTCCAGCAGATGTCACGCATAACATGTACGCACTGATCTCGGCAGCTATGATTCGCCTTTTATTTTCATGCTGTTAAAAAGCTATGATATGAAAAAGAGGCTGCAGTGTTGACAAATGGGTAGACGTCATTACCTTTATGTTAGAAAAAAACTGATAAGTGAGAAGCGGAAAAGCAAAACGAAGCAAGATTACTAGCAAATCTATCTTGGGAAATTAGACAAGAGGTATACACACTTCTTTTCAGAGGAATGGTCCCAGTAGAACCACTGGTGCCAGTGGAGTACGTCACACATTTCTTTGCCATCCTGGCTGCACTTTGCATTCTGTGTTTATGCCGGAGTGGTGGAGAGGGATGCACTTCTGAAAAGAGGGGCCATTGCATTCAAGAATAACGATTCCCCCAGCAGCGCAACCAGCTGTAGTTTGGGACTTAGCAAGACCTGTCTGACAAATCTCCAAAGGACATGGTTAAATTAGGGAAAGACTAGGTGTCCTTGGACTGTATCCAGTCTCACTTAAGTCCCATTCACTTCAATGGCCTGCTGTAAGCAGGACTATCAATGGACACAACGCTTTGTGTTCTGAAAGCTCAGTGATCTGTACCTAAGGTTGCAACGAAGTGCTGTCCAGGAGGAAAATTTAGGGTAGTTTTGTGAAATCTGGGGGTTTGCAAAATGCAAAGACCCCCCTTGAAAGAAAGAGGGAAGCAAAATGTATCCTTAAGGTCTGCTTATTTTTCCCTGTAACTGTTCCAAGCCATTTCCCACTCCCCCCATGTGTGTTTTATGAGCATCTTTAAACCCCCCTTCAAATAGATTAATTCCATTAAAATGTTCCATTAAAAGGAGAAACAAAACAATTCAAATTACAAACATCCATAAAACATTTTAAACATTCACAAGGCAAGTTACACCATGAATGTACATGGTAAACAGAGTACAATTGGACCATACCAGTGGGAAGGTCCTCAGTGGTGCAACATGTACTCAGCAGGCAGTGGGTTTCACGCAGATCTAGAAAAGAATCCTGCCCAGAATTCTGGAGAGCTGCTAGATGGACCAGTCCAGAAAATCAGCCTGTTATGTACCCTAGAAGGACCTCTGCTGAAAGGTGGGATAAAATGGTAGCGTTCTATGGGCACAGGCAGTCTTTCCAAGTACTCTGGTCTTACATTAAGTTTTAATGCTGCTCCTTTGAATTGGACTTGGAAATGAATTTGTGCTTGGTACCTTTTGGCTCTTCTGATGTAATGCTGCAGTACAGAGCAAAAAGTCAGGGAGCCACCCCATTGCCTGGTCACCACATGGGCATTTTCCTAGCCTGTGCCCAGTACCATGCCCATCCAGTGGGTCAACTGCAAGCAGCTTGTGTTGGACCAGTGGGACAGATTGAGGATTTTGTTGGTGTACTGCCCACCCTGTGACCCAACACCCTCTACCTGAGGTGACACAGGTTGTCTTGCCTGCAATGCTGAGATCTCCTGCGCTCTTGGTCCTGAGACATGTCAACATCCATGCTAGGATAGTACACCCTCATACGTGCTGAGATAGTACCAGATAGTACACCCTCAGCAGCTCAGGATTTCATGGACTCCATGACAGCTATGGGGCTGTCCCAACCAGGTTTGCTCCAGCATATGTAGCAGGACACACTCTAGATTTGGTTTTTTTAATCAGATGAGCAGGGAGATAGTGATCTGAAAGTGGGAAAACCTGCATCAGCCTCCTTGTCATGGTCAGATCGCTGCCTTCTGAGATTTAAATGAACGATGACTTCCCTCTGCAAGGGTGGGAGACCCAGTGAGATGGTCCACAGGCTGATGAATCTGGATGTATTCCAGGGGGCTCTGGGGAACATTCTGACTGATAAGGCTTTGGTCCTGTTGACTCTCTGGTTGATCTTGTCAGTTTCTTCTGGTGGGCTTCTTCTGGTGGCCATAACCAGAACAATTGCCACCACTCTATTCCCAGGATTGGCCTTGAGGCTTGCTGGGAGCCCTGGGGGAAGAGCTAAATAGCAGCAAGATCTCCCCTCCAGAACTGGTCCCAGCAACACAGGTCTTCCTCCAGCTGCAGTGGCTCCACCTTGCCTGGCTGCTCCTGCATCTTGCCATATCGCCAGCCTTGCCATGTTGCCTCAGCAACACAGGGTTGCCTGTCTCCTAAATAGTTCCCGCCCCTATTTCCTGCCCCTGGTTGCTGCCTCCCTTTTTTGCTGCTTCTGGTTCCTGCCCTTCGATGTTGCTTTGTCTGCCTCTTGCCTGACTCTTGCTGCACCTGGTTCCTGTTCTCTCGTGTATCCTGCCATGCTGTGCCTCCTGCCCTGGCCAAGGGACCTGCAACTCTGTCTGTCCCCTGGTTCTTGATCCTGGGCTTCTCCATGACCATGTCCTTGTTCTGCCCTCATGCATTCCTCTGGGTCCTGACCTCAGCCTGTACCACAGCTATGATCTGGGCTGGCCATCCAACTGCTTTGGACTCTGTCTTCTCTGAAGTTCTGTTGCCCTGGTCCTGGTGCCCCGGTCCTGGTGCCCCTGTTGCTCTTGTCCTGCCCTGTCCTGTCTCTGGCTGCCCATGGACCCTGAAAGATCTCTGGAACACAGAGATGACCCAGGCGGTTGAGATGATCACTCCCGAGTGCCCTCTCTGTAGTAGCATGTGGCTCCAGATAATTATTATTATTATTATAACATTTCTATGCCGCCCCTTGCCGAAACCTCGGGGCAGCTTACAACATGATAAAATACATTGAAATACAATAGTACATAATAAA
>NW_025336296.1:1716848-1730529 GCF_004798865.1 Varanus komodoensis
CAGGCCCGTGTCTATTATGAGCAAGTAAATGTTTGAAAATACACGGGGTTTTGAAATTTATTTAACAACGAAGGCATTCACTGCAGGCCACTGAAAATTGTTGAAGTCCTCACATATCCAAGACTCATCCCATCCAGTCCCTAAATCTAAGGCCTGTTGCAGGGTTTACCCAAACTATGTTGTCTATGCATTACTTAAGACTGACTTTTCTTTGGACGCTATATATAGATTGTATTTTCTGTGTGATATTTTCTTCCTGTTGTAAAACCACAGTTTCCTGCCTTCTCTGAAATTTGCCTCCCTTCCTCTACAAATTGTCAACAAATCGCTTATGCATTCATTTATCATATACTGAGGCAATGATCTCAGCTGTAAAGGAACAGAGAGGTCCAAGTTTTTATATCAGCTTGATGTCTGGATATCTGGTATTTCATTTTTTGGTGTGGAGCATGTGCTAGTTAGCTTCAGCCTTTAAAAGATCAACAATTTAGAGGTCAAAGGTTTTGATGGAATGTAGATGTCATGAAGTGTGTTCTGAAGGGTAGGAGATTATAAAGTTCAGCTGAGGTCAGAAGAAGAGAAAGAAAAGTATTAACTCAGGAAATAGAAACTTGGTTTGTAGAACTGAGCAAAAAATTCCGATCATGATTGGCTGGCACTGGGGAAGAAAGAAAACTAGTAATGATAAGAGTTAGCCTGAGGCAGAGAGGCAAACAAGTAAAGGGGGAAAGAGTGAGAAGGAAGGAAGAAGTCTAGAATTCTAGAGGAAATAAGAAGCTGGCTTCTGGAAGTGGGGAACATAAAAACAGGGAAACATAAGAAAAGAGACATCTAGACCAGCTTTCTCCCCACACAGTGGCCAACTGGCTGCCCATAGAAAACTGACTGAGAGAGCTGCAGCAGTGGCACTGTGATATCTCTTGGATAAAACACCTGGATAAAATAGGGGCAAAGTTTAGTTGGGTTAGCTGGATGGTTGTTTTATTAACCTATTGTTCATATATGTATATGTGTCCCCATTTTGGTTGTTTCTCCCCTTTCCATTCCTATTTAAAAATTATCCAGTAACATTCAGACTTTGTTATCTGAAATACTGTGGCTTCCGCTTTTTTTTGGGTTGTCTGTCCTGTGTCTATCAGTCAGTTGTCACCCTACCTGAAGTAGAAACCTGAGAGCCAGGGACAGAGTTAAATCTGAGAAAAAGATTTCTGCTTGGTAGATGCAGGAAAGGAAAGGCAAGGCAGACTATTTTGCCTTTTAGTCTGCTCCAGTCATGGCACAGAGCATTGTCATCTGTTGCATTAGTGCTGTTTTGCAAAAGTAGGAAGAATAAATATTTTAAAGTTAAAACAAGTGCAAGGAAGCGACTCCCACCATCAGCAGGCTAATGAGGACTCGAACACTCAACAAATGTTCAGTGTCCAGTGAAAATAAAAGACGGGGCAGAGACTGAAAGATTCTGTTTGGATGGGACAGTGGATGGGACCAGATGGCAAGATTGTGATAAAAAGGTCACACGTGGGTCCTGCTATTGGATTATGCTTCCTTTGCTGACACCCTATTTAAGCATTGATTTGCTAGAGTTGTGAGTTTTGGAACCCAGGATTCGAGTTAGTTACCTTTCCCTTCTACAGCCAGAAAATGCACGATTTCAGTGACCTCCCCCTTCCTCTCTTGCCTAATCTCACTAGATAGACATGCTTTTCATCCACAGCTTACTCAGAAGTCAATAGGAGCCGGGAGTTGATCCAGGTGTCTGAAAATCAAGACCTAAATCGACAGACAGGGAATACGTGTATCTTTTTCCAAATTGCCCAGTCTCAGTGTGGCCAAATAAAACCAGATTGTTCAGCCAATGCTAATGTGAAGCTATGTGGGTTTTCACAGCCTTGGATTATAGACCGGCCGGAAGAAAGTCTGAATCAAGTCAGGAATAAAAAGCAAACTTCCCTTTGTCTTAAAGGGAATTCTTGGGGATGGGATAGAAGAAAGGACTTCCAGATTAATAGAGTTGCTTGTCCCAAAAGCTATGAATAAACCTGAAGCGGAAATGTATCAGAACCCCTCCCCCATGCAGCTTAATGAATTGCTGATGCAGCATAATGACCCCTGTCAATGGCTGTGTCAGATCCGTCTTTGAGCCTCTTTGTCCGCAGCAAGAATGCCAGCAGGATTCAAATAGAACAACAACAGCAAAGAGACACTTCCTGATGAGTTTAACAGAAAGTCTTGCTTTGGAAGCAAAGTTCCTTTTTAGGTTGAGGAGAAGGCTGCAAAATCCCAGGGTTCTGGATCCTATGATTTTATGACCCATGAGCCTGCTTCGGTTCTATATTGTATGAGTTTATCTCTCTCCTCTTTCTTGGTGGCCCCATTTCTCCCTGAGTTTGATACTAGAGGGAGGGAAGGTTTCCATGCGGTTGAATCCCTGGAATATCCACTGCACAGGTGATTAGAAATGCCTCTGTTTGCAAGTCTGAAGAGCCACTATTGGGCAAGATGGACAAAAAGTCTGAATGCATTTCTCTTTAGTTCATGGACTTCTTGTTGTCCTTTGCCTGGACTTGGACAGCCAGCTGGGCCAAGAGGCAGTCCAGGAGCACTCGCAGAACCTCAGTTATGAAACCGCCGGCCTCCTTCTGGGTCATGTGCTGCTGCACGAAAGCTGTGAATACATGCCCAGAATTGGAGCACCTTTTGCGCAGCAGTGGTCTGGGCTCAGTTCCTGGTGACTGCCTGGCACGCTTGCCAGGGACTTGGACTCAGAGCTCCAAGAAGGTGGGCTGGACTCCAGGGAACTGGCCAGGGAATCAGGTTGATTCCCCCTTCCAAAATGGATTCCTCACACCTCACTAGCCTGATATAAGGCAGAGTCCTGGGAATCCTGCCACATACTGGCTCTCATGCTTTAAGAGGGTAGCTTGGCTGGATCGGGCCAGAAGTGTATCTCCTCCCACATTCTCTTCCCACAATGATCAGCCAGATACCAGCAGGCAGGCCACAAGCAGGGCTTGGCCACAGTAGCACCCTCCTTCCCATGCTCCCCAGTAACCAGCACTCCTAGAGGCACTGCCTCTGATAATGAAGGTAACATCTAAGCATCTGGGTAGCAGTCAGGGACTGTCATGCCTGACGCCTCAACAGAGGTGGCTCCTCACGAGGAAGAGTCAAGCGCCCAAAGAGAGAATCAGGCATCAGAACAGGAGGACTTATACTTGAGGCCCTGTGGCCAAGCGACCCTTCCACAACCTGGCTTGGGAGTAGCTGAACAGGTAGCCATCCCTCATCCTGACCCTTGGCAAACAGCCAAGCCTCAGTCCAACCATGAGGGCCCTGAGGGAAAAGACACTACACGTTTTGCCCCTGAAGAGCGTGGGCAGGATACCCGCCTTCCTCCTGACACTGAGTCTCCTGAACAAGATACAGAAGACACAGGAGGCGGGATAGATTTGTCTTGTGCGACTCTTAGACGTAGCTTATGCCGATTGGAACAAAAGGAGGCTTTGTCCCACCTCAGGGGGAAAGGTGGGACAGAGAAAGCTAATCCCACGTGAGTTCCCTGAGGGACGTCACTATGAAGATAGCAACTAACTTGTAGAGGTCATTGCAGTAGAGCTTATTCGTAGCATCGTAAATCTTGTAGAAAAGTAGCAAGGAAAGACTTTAGTTTTATTGCCGGCATAAGTGTGGGTCATTTACAACTGTGAGCTGACATCTCACAACAGTGATGGCCTTATCTTCTATGAACTTGTCTAAGCCACCATGAATTTATCTAGTCACCCTCTAACTTCCAGGCAAGTCTTCCACATCTTCCAATTGTTTGGTGTGTTCCTTGTGCCTACTATAGGATTCCTCTATGTTGCAAAAGATTCTGGGATATATCCTAAGGTGTCCTGTCAGCTCACCACATTTGTTGACCTGCATGAAGCAAGAGTCCATCCTAAGCCACAGCTCACTCTCACAGAGATGAATGGGAAAACTATATCAAGAAAGCTTATCCATGTCTATGGATCTCCCAACCATACAATATTTCATCTTTCTAGCTACAGACTTTTAGGTTGGAGGAGATTACTAGCCTAGGTTTCTCCAATGAACGCTATGGCTGAGTGGAGATTTTGCTGTGTGAAGCAAGGAGGTCCTTCTCCACCATTCCACATACAGAGGGTGACAGGATGGGCTGTGAACCTTACTTCAGTCCTGGCCATGGGACAGCATCCTCTGTTGCACACACCTGAACTTTGTAGGCTCATGCAGCTCTACCTGCTAACACGGGGGGCTGGCTGGAGGGTGTGAATAAATGGCCAGGAGGATTGTTGCTGTTCTTCACCTGCCACCCACCCACGCACCTTGTTTTTTGCTGCCTAAGAGGGCCACGAATGGTAGAGCCAGCAGGCTTCCTTAGCTGTCACCTGAAAGACCACTACACCACAGTGGCTTTGATTCAGAAGAATAGTTTCTTGAAGAATATAAGGGACCCTTCCAAAACCAGCACTCTTGTGGATGGATGCACAGAGTTTGCTTAATCTTTCCATCTGTATTTCATGGCTTGTCAAGCTTCTACTCATTGATGGAATCAGATTTTTTATGAGAGTTTTGTTTCTGTTTGCACTTGTGCAAATGTACACTTGCACATTAATGCGAATGGACTACGAATAGTAAGCCAGGTGAGTAGAACTTCGACAAGGGGAGATTCGTGGCAACTGTTGGTAGGGGATTCGGAAGGTAGGGAGGAACGCTGTTAAAAGAAAGTGATGGAGAAAGGAGGAAGAGGAGCAGTGAGTAGGAAGCCAGGGTGAGGAGCAGCGCAGTTGTGAAGAGCAGGCAATACCTGAAGGCATGATATAGGAAAGACATCCAAGCATCTAACAGTTGGAGAAGGAAAAGCAAAGCCCTTGCTCATGTACACAACAGCAGGACGGAAGCATCATAAGCAAGGGCAGAGGTCTTTGTCCTTGCTTTTGACTCCACTGTGAAATGAGTGATGGAGGAGGCATGTCTTGTTATTTCTTGTTAATTCATCCAAAATGGAAAGAAACAGTTGTTTCTTGTAAAATAAATTGCAAATGCTCACCGGAGCATTCTGACTATTCCCTTTAATGTCCCAGTCAGATCTTTATTTAAACCAACCTGTAGTCCCAGCTCCCACAAGTGTTTTAGTTCTCGTGCATCCTTGTGCAAATGTTCAATTGTGCAAACTTCCGACAAAGGTAAACAAAAATCTGATCCAGAAATCTGTGGATTCCACAAAAATCAGAGAAAGTGGGTCCACTGCAGATCAGATGCACAGCACTCCATATGTGTTTGAAACTGCTGCAGGTTTCTCCCTGTGTCATATTCTGCTTTGCTTCCAAGAAAGAGATGATGCGACATTGCACTGAAAGAAAAAGAAATGAAAAGGTCACAACAGTGCATAAGTTTATAATGTGCTTTGAGTATGCCAAGCAGAAAATAAATAGGCATTTGTAACTTTCTCCCTTGATTTTCATTCCCTGATTAGGGTGCCTCCCTGTTGCGTATACAGAATGTCACCATGGTTCCCTGCCTTTCTGCTAATTACTGACTGCCCTTGGATGTATTGGGGAAAGATGCAAAGGGGTAATGCCACACGATGCTTTCTCAAAACTGCACATTAAAAGGAGGAGAGGGGGGATGGCCTTTTCTGTATGGTTTCTTTGTGTTCATACCGTATCTTCTGCAGTTTTCAAGTCCTGGTACCGTACATGAACTCTTAGACATACACATGTCTGAAGAGGAAGGGGTTGAGATGAAATGTGTGAACAGCACATTTCTCACATTTAGCCCTCCACACTTCTCCCTTTTAAACTTGACAGACTTTTAAAAACAGGTTCCAGGATGGGTACCTTCTGGACCACTGGTTGTATGTGTGAATTGTGCTCTTCCCTGGAACCCAGCTACCCAGTACAGCAAGAGGTGTCATCTTAGCCTCTGCTTCTCACTCTTTTCATTTAAAGCTCAGCAGCCTTTCCACCTGGCCCACAGCCCAAAGATCCAAGAATCTCATGGGTAATGAGGCTGCTTGTTCTTGCCAAAGCAGTTGGCTTGCAATTTAAGGGCGGTGGGTATCAAAAGCACTCCTCAATCCCAAATGCAATTAGTTAAACACACTCTGAAAGACCTAAAACAGCTTTCACTGACCCAGGCCCCTCCAGATGTTCTGGACAACAAAACCCAGCATTCCAGACCATAGCCCTTGCCAGAGAGCTGAAGACCAAAACATTTGATGGACACCTGCTTGGGGAAAGCTGACTTAAAAGAAGACAAACTTAGATCAACAATAATTTTCAAGTGGAATAGTTGTGTGTCTTGTAATAAGTTCATCAAGCAATTAAAAGTACGTAAACTTGGATATCAACAGATCAGTATAGATGTCTTTTTCACAATACTGAAGGAAGGGAATGGTTTTACCATATGTTTGAGATGATTGAAAGGTGAGTAGATGAGATCATTGGTCATTGCAGGAAGAAGTTCTCTTCAAGGATCCAATATCAGTTGTTTTTATCAAGTGCAGTCCCTTGTTGAAACTATTTTACATTGTGTATGTTAAATATTTTTATTGTGCTCTCATTATCTTGTATTATCTTGAGAGCCAGTGTGGCATAGTAGTTAGAAAGTTGGAGTGGGACTCGGGGGAACCAGGTTCTAGTCCTCACTCAGCCATGAAGCCCACTGGATGACTTTGGGCCAATCACGGACACTGACCATAACCTACCTCACCTGGTTGTTGTGAGGCTAAGATGGAGAAGAGGAGGACCTTGTAGACTATAGCATTTCTGGCTTGTAATTTTTGTGAACCACCTAGAATGCATTGCCTATTGGGTGGTATAGAAATTAAAATAATAATCATCACCACCTTTATACTCTGTATTAAGGAACTGGAGCAGTTTATATGCTATTCTCCTTTCCGGTTCATCCTTGTACCACTGTGAGAGCCATTGTGATGTAGTGCTTCGAGTGTTGGACTAGTACTTGGGAGATTTGGGTTCTAGTCCGCATGTGGGCCAAGAAGTTCACTAGGTGACTTTGGGCCAGTCATAGACTCTTTGCTTCACCCAAGGACTCTTGTGAAGATAGGTGAGGAGTTCTGGATTTCTGTCCCCACAGGCCATGAAGCACAGACCAGTTAATTTGCAAGGTAATTGGCCTCAGACAATTTGCCGAAGGCAAAGGGAAGGAGACCATGCCTGCTTTCGTGAACTCACTGGGGGAAGGTGGGATTAAAAGGTGATAGATAATAAGCTGTTGAGTTTGTCCCATAGAACTCAATGGGAGATTACAAGACTGTGCAAAGTCCCACCTTGCGTTCGGTTCCTTAGTTGCATGGAGGTGTAACAGAAAACCTGGGACTGCTCCCCCCTCCCCATTTAGATGGGCTACTTTGAAAAAGAAATATGCAGAAATCGCCTTTCTTCCTCCTCCAAGCCAACCCTCACAAGGCACAAAACTGCCCGGTGGTGCTAACGAGAACTCAAGAATGTACAGCCTGCATTGTATGCATGGCAACCAGAGCATTATTAATGGTACCGCTTGTTCATGCCCATCTAATTCCAAACAAAGCCATCCATCCCGGACCATGCGTGGAGCAGAACAGCTGCCAGTGACGCAAAGACAGAGCAAAAGGGATTTGCGACTGTTCGTCAGGCTCCAAGACTTTTCTGTGTAGGAGGACCCAAAAGGCCCTCTGCGCGAGCGTTCTTCCTCATAAATCTGCTGGTTATCTAGCAGATATGACACCAGCCTCTGCTAAATACGTGCAGCCACCCGTGTACCATGGGTGTGCTGTATATATACAGTACACATTGCCCATCCATTATTTATACGGAGGAGGAAGGCAAATCCATTAACGAGAACGAGCCTCCCTTTTGTTTTATATTGCTCCTGGATGCCTTTTGCTCCTCTGCTGGGTGGTTGTGGACGTGCCTGCTTTATCGCAGCCATACTGTGATACTTGAAGGATAGACCAGATGGTTCTTTTCAGGTTCAGGCAGAACAGCATGACTGGCGAACAGGTGTGTGCTAGCACAGAATCCACCTCTGGGGCTCCGTTAAGCATCCCCAGAAGCAATTTCTCAGGATGTTTGCAGCCCCTGTGGATGAGAAGGAGAATTATGCAAATCCAGCTTGGGGGGAATCTTTGGGGAAAGGCGCTTGGTGGGGGAAGCAAGGCCCTGGAGTGATCCCTGATTCTTCAGAGAAAGGGACACAAGTAGCAAGGTTCAAATGCAAATCTCGGAGTGCTAAGTGGAGTCAGTGCAAGCCTCTTCCCCAATCTGGCACACTGCAGGTGTACATAATTCTCAGTCCTGCATGTACATGCACACACGGCAGGAGCCTGGGGTTGGAGAGCCTGCAGAGAAAATGACATTTGAGCCAAGGAGGCTACTGGCTGTGCCCACTCTGGTTTGCACCCTGAAGGAGCTGTCCATGGTTCTTAAACCCAGCCCTCTTTTTTCCAAAATAACTTCCCCACCATAGGTAGCTGCCTCAAAATTCAGACTGCAACCCCATGGGCAGCCACCAAGGTCTACTAAGTTTAAACCCCAACTTTTCTTTACTAACCCACAGACTGCTCCCAAGTGCAGGAAGAGAACCAGCAGGTGGAAATAGTAGAGAAGTGGATTTGGGCCAAACTTTAAGGGAAACATCCTACAAGTGAGAGCTGTTCAGCAGTGGACATTATTTCAGGAGGTGGTGGGTTTGTCTTTACTGGAGATACTTAAGTCGCAGCCGGATGACAGAGAATGAAGGCCCGACATGGAGCAGCAGCTGGACTAGAAAAAAAGGCCTCTTCTGACCTTATTTTGTTGACTTTCCCCTAAACATCATTTTCTTTAAATGCCATCATGTGACAACATGAACATTTTCCAGGGTAGATACAAATAGGGCCATGATTTGTTGACATGCCAAGCCTTAAAGCTCCTCAGAAATGGATCTAACATCATCACAGAAAATTGCAGGATTTCTGCAGGTGAAGAAGTTGGTAAACAGGAGGGACTTAAAAGACATTGCAAATAACGATAGAACAGGGACAAAAGTATATATAGTCTTGGATGAAGCTGATTATCTGGATCCATTTCAGACAAGGTTCAGATCAGGTTTTGGCACAAAAATAGCTTTGGTCATTCTTTGATCCCCAGGAAAGAGTGTTGACATCCCTGGTTCTCTCAGAGTTGTTTTATATCATTGATCATCTGAATAGCACGAGTTGGGAGTGTCGGATACTGCATTGCAATTGTTCTTCTTCTACTTGGTGTGTAAGGTCCAGAAGATGGTGCTTGGGGAATATTGCCAATTTCTCTAGTATGTGGTTCCTCAGAGGTTGGTCTTCTCTGCCAGGCTTTTCCACATTTACATGAAGCCACTAAGCTCTATTTTTCCTTTTCATCTTCAGCAGATGAGGCTGTGGATGGGCTAAACCAATGCCTGGCTGCGGCAATGAAGGCTAAAAAGCCGATGCTCAATCTAGGCAAGACTGAGATGGCATTCTTAACCAGTTCTTCTGACAGATAGTGTTCAACTTGTTCTGGGTAGGGTTGCACACTCCTTGAAGGAGCAGATACATAGCTTTAAGAATCCTCCTGGAATCATCTTTGTCACGTGAGACTCAGAGAACCTCATTTTCTGCCCATATCAGGGGCACAGAACTATTTTCAGCCCAAGAACTGATTCCCATTTTGAAGAAGTCTTTGAGGGGCAATTCTGCTGGTGGGTGAAATTTAAGCCAAAACAGGATGGGAACCAACTGTGAAAGCATCAAGCGTTTTTTAGCTCTCAGCTCATGCTACCAGTAGCCTAACTTAGGAGTGGCATTTCCACCTTTCAAAATGGGGAGAAAGCCAGTCAACCTCTGAACAGCCTGTGGCAGGGAGAATTGGATGTGGTCTTATGAATTGGGACCACCAAGAGACCATATTCAGTGTGCAAGGCTGAAGTTCTACATCCCTGATTAGGGATGTATGAAGAATCTATTTTAGGGATGGGAATCCATAAGATATCCCCAGCTCATCTTCCCAGCCTGCAGCCTGTTTTCTCTCTTCCCTTAGTCCACCTTGAGCTCAGCATTCTCATGGACATCTGGCAGGAAGCAAGTTCAAGTAGAGTTTTGTTTCTGTGATTTGTTGGCTTTGCTTATTTTGTGCAAAGAATTATGTACATAATTGCTGTGCAACTGCCTTTCCTCAATCAATCATTCTTCAGATAAGAGAAGCTTTTGCTGTGAGAACTAAACTGTTTGCCTTCCTGAAGCAGCTTCACACACACACCCCATTTAGCAGGAAGTGGGTGGCTAGAACCTTTGAAATAATAGAAGGGAGGAACTTTATAAACTCCATAGCAAGTCTTTTGTTCTTGGCCTTTGGAGAAGGATTTGATATATCACTTGCCCAAGTTCCTTTGGAGGCCCTGGAGTATCCCCTGGCATATTCAAGGAACTAACATGGCTACAGAGAAGGAGAGTGCACGCTTTCTTTCACTTGTTTATATTCTACATCTGTATTTCACCCATGTATTAATTATGTCAAATCTGAAAGTAAGGTGCCTTGGACTGACCAGGCCCCTGCAATTAATACTCTGTATGTACTAGGTTTCCTGAAGCTTTTGCAACCAAAAAAGAAACGATCATGGACTGTGGCTGCTATCTGGATGAAGGAACTGCAATTCCATTGGGGAAAAGTAGAAAAGAGACAGGGTTGGGTATAACATGGTGAAGAAACCATGAAAAGATATGAAAACTGGAGGGAGTGGACAGGTAGGTGCCTCAGAGGCATCCCAGGTACGATCTCAGTTCAAAATTGCAGAGGACAGATACCTTCTTCAGAAGCTTCTGAAAAGTTGCTCAGTGTGGGACAGGCCCGAGGCACCCACCTGTGCACGGATGTCACAACCAGACACATGCGGCGACACTGAACATCAGCGGAGCAATATCAGCAGAACTGAGATGGAAAGAAAGTAGTACACGGCCCATTAATGCCCAAGTCCATGTATTTCTATTTCACATCTGCCTTGGTATCTGAGAATTCAGTTTGCCCAAGCATAAGTGCAGGGGGCAATTGCATGTATCTTAAGCATGTGCTTATAGGTACTGTTTACATACACGGTGAAGTTCTGATAAGAGCCTGCTCATTAAAAAAGGAATGTACAGAGAAAAGAACTAAATCCCTTCTCTTTCCACACCTTTCTCCATTGCATTTGTTTGATTTTAAGCACACAGACACACACCCAGGCTGGCTGCAATGCTGGGAGTAAGTCAGACAGGGAGAAAATTTCTTAAAGCGATTGCAACCAGCAAGGCAATGCAGGAGAAGGGGCAGGTATGATCTCCTCCCTTACTTGGTCTTTCTTGTGTAATAAGTAGACATGCCATTAGGGTATAATTAAGAGAAGATGCCTGTGCATCATCTGCGGGGCACACAGCAGCAGGGCCGGCTTGCCTCCTTTTGATGCAATTAAATTTGCTATCTGAAGAGGGAATGGGATATGGCCCTTAAGTCCAGACAGGGACTAAGTATGAAATACCCAATCTTCTGCACTGGTGAGGTTTGGTCATTGTAGACGCTGCTGGCCATCTGTCCTACTTCACAGAGGCAGTGTCTCTGTTAGAAGGTCCATCCCACCAGCACTGGTTTGAGAGAGCCTTGAAATGGGTAACACCTGGACAGGCAGAACAGGAAGGTGTACAGGTCACCTGTATGGCAAGACGCTTTGTGCTTCTATTAAAATTATAATGTATAACATCAATCAGCCTGCACACATTTTATGCAATTCTGTGTCCTCACCCCTCCTCTTGTTCAGGGACAATTTTTCTCTATTCTGTACACTGAAAAGCAGCCCCCTCACAGGGTTCTTTCTCTAGCGCAGCCACCCACAAACCCATGTGGCCACCCCACAAAGGAGTACAAGCCACTGAGTAGAAGGGATGAGGGAGAGAGAGGAATACCTTTTCTCCTTTTTCTGCAAATAGCCTTTCTTTTTTTTTTCTTTTGGAGGAGGGGACTTTCCAGAAGAGGAAATGCTATAAATGGGCCAATGACATCACCAAGAAGGGGGCATTTTACTCATTCTCTGGAACATGACAAAAGTGAAGAGTTAAGACCAGCTCCTGCCACTTGTCAGATTTGGCACGCTCCGGCCAGCAGCTGTGGAGGCTACTAATTAGGCCTCTGCTCCTCTCGGAGCCTCCAAGAGCAGCTTTCATTGGCAAAGAAAGGCAGGCTGCATCGGCCCTGTTTCTCGCATCCTATCGACAGAAGCCTGCACCATCAGATTACCTTGGCCAAGGTCCAAGGCCTACATGCCCCTTGCCTGCCTGCCTTTCTCCATGGAAACAAGGATGCTAGCTTTGCCAAAGCAGCAGCTGGTAGATAGTTGGTAGATTACCTGCCAAACAGATTTACTAGCCGCAAAGTACGGCAGCAGGCCTTTCCAGGGCATTAAATAAAGACTAGCGATGGTGGCAGGGCGGGAGGAGAGGAGAAAGGGGAAGAAAGGAGAAGCCGTGTCACAAAAAGATGCTTATCCTTTTGCAAAGGTTCCCCACCCCCCTTAAAGGCTTCCAGACTTACAGCTGCTGATTTGTGGGCAGACCTTATCCTTATTCTACTGGCTATGAAAGGCATTAAACAAATTAGGCTTTATCTTAGTCCCTCCTGGGCTTTCATTCTACATGCATGCACGCGCGCGCGCGCACACACACACACACACACACAGAGAGAGAGAGAGAGAGAGAGAGAGAGAGAGAGAGAGAGAGAGAGAGCGAGCGAGCTTCCTCTCTTTCCTAAAAAGCTTATTTCCATAGTGGAACATCCAGCTTGGTTTCAGCTGCCATCTTTGGCCTCGTACTTAAATTTGCCATGACCTTTTGGTTACTACTGGTAGATTCAGACCAGAATGTATTCTATCTGATTTTGGGTGGGTGGGATCCTCTAGAACTGTAACTTCATATTAGCCTGTGAGAGCTGAACCATCAAATCAAGTATTTAGGGAGCCAAATTAAGACAAAAGCCAGTTCCATAAAACATAAATCCCATTTGGTGTGAAATGGAAAGATCATCATGGGGATGCAGATGGTTTCCCAAGGGTGCATCTTGCACTGCTCAAACATTGCAGATTCTGGTAACATCTCCAGCTGTTTTGGACCATGGTTGAAATTTGTTTTAGTACTACACCAATTAATATGATTTCTTTCTTTTTTGCACATGCTGAAAGGTAGGGATGGTATAAAGCAGAGAAATGTTCTTAGATACTTTACTTCATTTATGAAATTCCCACTTCAAAATTTGCATTTGTGTATGTTTAAAAAATTCTATCATTGTTGTTAGTCACGAAGTCTTGTCCGACCCACCACGACCACATGGACAATGTTCCTCCAGGCCTTCCTGTCCTCCACCATCCCCAGAGTCCACTTAAGCTCACACCGACTGCTTCAGTGACTCCATCTAGCCACCTCATTCTTTGCCATCCC
This sequence comes from Varanus komodoensis, assembly GCF_004798865.1. Lineage (NCBI taxonomy): Eukaryota > Metazoa > Chordata > Lepidosauria > Squamata > Varanidae > Varanus > Varanus komodoensis. The sequence continues at coordinate 1,730,326 of NW_025336296.1, forward strand.
CTTCTTCTCTTGCCGTCAAAAGTTCCCAGCATTAGGCTCTTTTCCAGGGAGTCCTTCCTTCTCATCAAGAGACTCTTCACTTTCTGCCATTAGAGTGGTATCATCTGCATATCTGAGGTTGTTGATATTTCTCCCAGCAATCTTAATTCCAACTTGCGATTCATCTAGCCCCGCCTTTCTCATGATGTGAACTGCATATAGGTT
>NW_025336296.1:1730629-1776577 GCF_004798865.1 Varanus komodoensis
TCTGGTACTCCCATCTCTTTAAGAACTTGCCACAATTTGTTGTGATCCACACAATCAAAGGCTTTAGCATAGTCAATGAAGCAGAAGTAGATGTTTTTCTGGAACTCCCTTTCTCCATGATCCAGCGTATGTTGGCAATTTGATCTCTAGTTCCTCTGCCTCTTCAAAATCCTGCCTGTACTTCTGGTAGTTCTCGGTCCACATACTACTGGAGCCTCGCTTGTAGGATTTTGAGCATAACTTTGCTAGCATGTGAAATGAGTGCAATGGTGCAGTAGTTTGAACATTCTTTGGCATTGGCCTTCTTTGGGATCGGAACGTAAACTGACCTTTTCCAATCCTGTGGCCACTGTTGAGTTTTCCAAATTTGCTGGCATATTGAGTGTAGCACTTTTACTGCATTGTCTTTTAAGATTTTGAATAGCTCAGCTGGAATAGTGTCACCTCCACTAGCTTTGTTGTTGCTCAGACTTCCGAAGGCCCATTTGACTTCACATTCCAGGATGTCTGGTTAGAGGTCAGTGACCACCCCATCGTGGTTATCAGGGATGTTAAGTTCTTTCTTGTATAGTTCTTCTATTTAATCTTGCCACCTCTTCTTAATCTCTTCCGCCTCTGTTAGGTCCCTGCCATTTTGGTTCTTTATCATGCCCATCTTTGCATGAAACGTTCCCTTCATATCTCCAATTTTCTTGAAAAGATCTCTGGTCCTCCCTATTCTATTGTTTTCTTCTATTTCTTTGCACTGTTCATTTAAGAAGGCATTCTTATCTCTTCTAGTTAGTGGGTGTATCTTTCTCTTTCTCCCTTGCCTTTTGCTTCCCTTCTTTCCTTGGCTATTTGTAAAGCTTCCTCAGACAGCCATTTTGCTTTCTTGCATTTCTTTTTCTTTGGGATGCTTTTAGTTGCTACCTCTTGTACAATGTTGCGAACCTCCGTCCATAGTTCTTCAGGCATTCTGTCTATCAGATCTAATTCCTTAAATCTATTTTTCATCTCTACTGTGTATTCATCAGGAATATGATTTAGGTCATACCTGAGTGACCTAGTGCTTTTCCCTACTTTCTTCAACTTAAGCCTAAATTTAGCAACAAGAAGCTCATGATCTGAGCCACAGTCAGCTACTAGAGTATAAAATTCTATAATAAGATCTCCTTATTTTCTTCTTCTTGGCTCAGGTTTCCTTTATGTTTATAATTCACATCCCATCTTTCTAAAAACAAGAGTCTTCCAACTTGATTGTTCATAAGATCAGCCCTTTTCATACATGCTTTACCTGAAGGGGGGGTGACAGAGTGACAAAGACCCTGGAGCCAAACTTCTGTATGAGTAGCTAGAAGGGGTGCCAAATAATTGTTTTTCAGTTCATTTTTGATCAGACTTAACCCAGGTTCATCCATTCCAGATCCAACAAAGACTCCCACATAATCAAAATCTTTACATTCCCAAACAATGTAATTTGGGTATCCCCTCCAAAAATGCATTTGATAGCATGCCTGCATTTGAAAAAACATGCAAGAAAAACATGTATTCCTTTGAAAACTGTGTATGCACATCCTTTAATGAATGGAAGAAAAATATGTACATTTTAAAGAAGTGCATAATTCATGCACACCACTGGAAAATATGGACAAAATAGGTGCAAAACTATATACAGTTCATGCAAAAAGGAAATCAAAAGCAAAGAGCACAATATGATAAGATCATGAGATAAAATGAACTTCAAGGAGGAAGCTGGAGAACTTCAGGTTTTGCCTGTACAAACATCATGCTGGCTCACACGATCATTGTTCTCATGTGCAACACACGGGCTTTGTCCATGCCAACGTGTGAAAGTCTGAAAGGGCAGATGGCACCTGATGCAGGGAGTGAACCAGTGCATCTTCCATCATTGCATGAGTGACAGAAAACATATGAAGGGGGCTGAGATTACCTTACAAGACAATGCTAGGGCCACTAGACAGCATCATGTGCCAGTGTGCCTGGTAGTGAGGGTGTTGGTCTGGGGATGTGGGAGATCTGACTTCTATCTGACCACTCAGCTATGAAGCCCTCTGGGTGAACTTCTCAGCCCAACCTGTCTCACAAGGTTGTTGTAGGGATGCAATGGAGCTACATATGGCACCTTGGGTCCCTCAGAAAAGGAGAAAAGAGGATATACATGAAATGCAATACTAATACAAATACAAGTGTAGAGAGTGGTCTGGTCCCTTTCTCATTACAGACTTTCCAAATAGATTGTCTGATTCTGATGAGGAGATGGAGGAGCAGAGGAAAACATTTTTTAAGTTTCAAGATTACCCAGTGAAGTTACTCATGCACAGCATGAGTATGAGTCTCCTTTGGAATAGGTGGAGGGGTTTTCAGGATGTAAGGGGAAGTTCTGATCTGTTGGCGACATACAGGTATGTGAGGGGATGTTCGCCCCTGCAGAGGAAGGCAGGACGCGCTCCAACAGAGCAAAACTCAGGGAGCCAAGGTTCCATTTAGATGCCAGGAAGCACTTCCTGACAGTTAGGACCCTGAGGGTGTGGAATGGGCTTCCACAGGAGGTGGTTGAGGCCCCATTGGTGCAAGTGTTCAAGGATAGGCTGGACATGCACATGGTGGGCATGTTGGGACCTGAGCTGGCTGGAGCCAGGGATTAGACTAGATGGCCCAGGAGGCCCCTTCTGACTCGCTCTTTCTATGTTTCTATGTCCTTGACATAGGCAACATGAAAAACAAGCTACCCAGGTAGAAGATCTCCAGCATTCCTGCTATCTTGCCCTCAAGCAGCAAGAACCACTCTGAAGGTGGAGCCAGAAATTTTGCTGAAATGGAAGGACAGAGGAGAAGTTTTCAGTTTGGATTCAGCTCTTTACAGAAGCAGGTACTTCTCCCTCAACTTTGGTACAAGGTTCTTTAGAGTTTATACTGTTCTAATATTAGTTAAGTTTCAGTAAAATAATTGCGCTTCAAGGCCTTATGGATGCCAGCTAAAATGGCCAATAGCAAAAATACTAATCCAAAACATCTGGAGGGCAGAGGATGGGGAAGGCTGACCTAGATAATCAGGTAGGATTCCTTTGGTTTCCTTATTAACATGCCACATATGGTTTCCCTTCAGATGTTGTAGACTACAGTTTCCATCAGCTCCAGCCAGAATAGCCAATGGACAAGAGTTTTAGATGTTATGGACTAAAATATCCATAGGGCACCAGGTTGCATACTCCTGATCTAACAGAACCCAACCCCACCCCACCCCAACAAAGGGGTCTTGATGAGTGCCATTTGGTCCCTTTGGGGAGTGTAAAGGCAGGGTACAAATCAAATAAATAAATAATAAATATGGTATGAAGAGGGAGAATATGGACTTATGGAAATTTGAGGTTTTTTAGATCCTCCCAGGTCCACCCACAGTCCTGTCTATTTCAGCTTAAGGTTCCCAGGGGAATTGTTCTGAAAGAGTTTTATTTACTAGAATGGCGAGGCAGTTGTCCAGGAAGGCCATGGAAGGTCTGTCCTAACCATTCAGGACCCTGGACAGATCTATGTTGGGTGAGACTCACTCAGAAAGCTCAGTTGTCTCAGCAGCATGAAGAGGCCTTCTCAAGGGTTCTGAAGGCTGGCAGCTCTAGGCTTGCTGTCAACTCTTCCTCCTCCAAAGAGGTGTCTGTCTCTTAAAGGGATTGCCTTATGTTATATCCACCAACTTCTATATTGTTGGGATGTTGAAGACTTCAGAGAGGTCTGAAGTCCCCTCTGAGTGGTAAAGCCGTATCCTCCAACCTTGAAAGAATCAGAGTACTAGAGAAGAAGTTACTTGAAGACCCTCCCTGCTGTCTAAGTATTCATCTGAGCTGGGGGATCTGAGTCCAAAAATATGCCACCAACTGGAGATGGGAGTGAAAGAGTCGGTTAAGAAATGAAGTACTGGCTCAAGACATGGAACCAGAGAACAATGTGCTTTCACAAACCCTTTCACATGCAAAATTGCTTCCATTTACTACTAAACATTCTTGTTTAATTTTTAGCAGCCTAATTGTTTTGTTTTGTTTTTGGAAGGTGGGATTTTGTCACTATTCTTAAACCACAGAAAGCTGGAAAAATACATCTTCTGATCTTCAGTGAAGTTCATAGAAATGCGGAGATGAAACCTTGCCTGACATGAAGAGAAAAGTAAAAGGGTGAATTACGCAGCCAGGACCAACAATTGAACCGTTCCTATGAGGACCACCTCTGGGGGAGGCTTGGAGGATGGCAACCAAGGAAGAGCCTGCGTGGAATTACCTCCCCACTGGAGACTGCCAGGCTCCAACTCTACCAGCCTTCTGGCACCAGGTTAAGTCGTTCCTCTATGCCAAGCCATTTAAAGACATTCATGGTTATTCAAGCATTTGATGCCTGCACTCCTGCCAGGTATTTTATCAGACTTACTTCATATCAAATATTGTTTTAGCTGTTAATTTTTAAAATTAAATTTCTGCATTTTAGAAAATAGTTCTAGCATTGTGTTGCTTTATGGTGTTGTTTTAGGAATTCAGCTATTGGGTGGCAGAGAATCAAAATAAAATAAATATTACTACTAATACTAATAGCAGCAATTTTTACTGTACTGTACTTTCCTGTGCACTACTAAGCTGTAAATGTTTCAACAACCCTGGACAGTACTGAGAGTCATCATCTGCAATATTGCAAGCAAGCTTTCACTGGCTGGGTCTAGTGGAAGCTGCAGAACACTTTGCTGTCTTCTGAAATGTCCTTATGCTGATGTCAATGTTGGGATGAGAGGAATGATAGCAGCTGGCCACCAGCAGCTACGATCTGCAGGGAGACACAGCAGGGCAGCTCCAGGCTCTTTCACCAATGCTGCTGTAGAAGCTTGCCAGTACCTTGAAGAGATAACTTGCAGTTTACACCAGGTGGCCTTTGTAGGCATCTTTTTGTTTTTTTTTTATTCTTTTTTTTTGGATGGGGAGCAAGTGAAAATGCCCTAAAAGTGTGGTGGCAGCACCAACAGCCACATTCCCCTCTATTGCCTCCACTACTGGGACTGGTAGGGCCAGGCACCCCCTCACTCTGGCCCTCTGGAGTGGCAGGCCACTGCCTAGCTCTCAGGATTAAGCATTGTGCAGGCAGGCTGTCTGTGCAGTCCCAGCATCTCCTTCAGCATTCAGCTATCTTGGCTTTTGTAGTGGGCGAACTAGTCTGCCACTCTTGGTGGGCATCCTGGAGTCATCCTGCCTTACTTTAGAGAAGACCTTGAGACTCCCAAGGAGAGGCACCCTCAAGGTCACTTCCCGCAGGTTCTCAGGCCAACTAGGAGAGCAGAGATGCTTTGGAAGAGACAGGCGGGGTCCAAGAGGTGGAGGAGAGAGAGCCATGGCCTTGCCCAGTCCCCAACCCCATGATGAAACACTGTGAGACACAAGCTGCCCAGTTAGAGGCTCTGTATAGGTCTTGCTGGCTGGCCCTTCACCAGCAGGAGCTGCCCAGAGGGTGGATCCCACAGAGTTACTGAAGGAGACAGATTTGGGGGAGAAGTCCTCAGTTTGGGGTCAATGCTCTTTATACGAGCAGAGGCTATCAGTTCACTAGAAGTTTTTAGAGTTACTCTGCCTCATACCTGTGAAATGCCAACCAAGATTGGCTTTTATTTTATTTATTATTATTTATTAAAACATTTTTATGCCACCTCATTCGCCGAAGCCTCGGGGCGGCTTACATCAATTTTATTTATGCATTTCAATTTTCATGCCACCCCATAACCCAACTGTTTTCTGGGCAGCTTACAAATGCATTCAAAGAGACTGTCAGGTATTTCAGTGCCTAAGGGCAAGAAGGGAACAACTGAGCTCACAACCGCTTTCTGGAGAGCCTTCCTGGCCCAAAAGCCTCACTGCACAGGGTCCTTCCACTGCGGATTACCTGTGTGATCCTGGCACAGGCAACCTCTGAGGCCACCTCACCTAGAAACCCTCACGCTCTGTAAGGAAGGACCTCCCACACTGAGCAAGGCTTTGAGCAGGAGGCAGGCAGCAGCTGGGAGCCAGCCCTTAGGAGTATGTGGGGAAGCCAGTCTGAGGGTGGGAATCCATCAGATTTCCTCAGTTTGGCTCCCTGAACTCGAAGTCACTTTCTTCTGCCCAAACTGTGCCCACATCAAGTATTTACATGGGTGTCTGCCAGGTTTCTGCTTCCACTCATGTGACTCGCAGGCTTTTACTTTGCATGTTCTGCCCAAAGAATGACATACTTTGCATGTTCTTCATGCTGTGCACCAAGAAACCACTATGTGCCCCAGCATTCGTGCACTTGATCTCAGCTCAGCGCGCTTCCTGGCCAGGTTTGAGCATGGGAAAGATGTCTGCTGAGCAACGGAAAGCCAGATTCCAGCCTGATCTTTTCATCTCTGGTCAGCAGGCAGCTGTTGGCAATCGGGAAAGGGAAAGAAAGCAGAAGCAGCCCTGGTGCCAGGAGTGATGGCGGGTAGCAAAGAAGAAAAGCGAGACATTGGCAGTAGTACCTGGCCAGGGGGCAGGAGAGAGAAACAAGGACGTGGCTTGCCAACATGCCAGTTCATGCAGGGTTTCAAAATATCCCAAGAAGTTCCTGCCAAAAGAACCAGCAGCAAACAGGAAGTTGAGAGGGGTAAACAATGTTTTGAAATGGCACAGTAGCTCAGGCTGTAACTCCCCATTCTGGTACCCACTTGGACACCTTGAAAGAGCACATTTTGAGTGAAATCACTGTTTTTAGGTGAAATGATGCATCCCTGGTGGGCATGTCTATAAATCTATGTGTAAACACATTAAGACATCATGTAGTGTGCATACAGCCTGCCATCTCACGTAACTTGGCTCTCAGATTTTGAAGTAGGAAAGCACGTTAACAGACAGGGTTGTTTCTTGAACATCATGTTAACACAGCAAACACCATCCTGACATTTACATCCAGGGACGTTGGCCTGGTGCAGAGATACAACAGACCCCATAGATCCTTCAGTAACACATAAGGGTGTGGTGGAGAGATCTGGGTAGTGATGCTGTGCATGAGAAAGGGGTAAGTCCCTATTTTGATCTGTGAAATGCTGAAAGATATGAAACTAGGCAGAAGGGGGGAGGCCAGCAAATGCAGAAATGAGAGAAGACTTGAAATCCATGCAAACAGCCAAACTTTGACCTGAAACTTTCTAGTATAATACTGGTATTTGCTGCTTCCTGTTCTTAGGCAGATGGTAGAGACATGTGTTCTTCTCAGATCAAGTTTTTCTCTTGTTTCCCTTCAGCTTACTTTTGGCCAGAGAGTGTTGGTTTGTTTGATTGTTGTGATTTAAACCTCTTTTCCAAAATAAATGGATGAGATTAACACATAGCTTGTGTATGCATTGGGAGGAAACACAAATAAACACATGCATGAACAGACATATGCACGCAACCTTCTTACAACCTCATGACAAAAGTCATACGGCTCCTCTTGGCTTGCTTAGGAAATGTCTCTTGTACTCCTGCCCACTTCAGAAGGATAGAGCTGATGTGAAGCATTGTCGTCTCAAAGGGACTGCAAGGCCTAGCTCAGGGAAGCCTAATAAATCCATCTGCTTTAATTGTCGACTTCCCAGGGCATGAAAGGCAAAGGCAAAAGAAGAATGCTAAATGGATTTTCCCTGCCCCCTCTCCTGCCCCTGGGAAAAGGGAAGTTTAAGGAGCCAAAGGAAAGACAGGTTCATGATTGCCAGGGATTTCTTATTATTGAGTGTGAGCTCGCTGACCTTGCTGTCTCACGGAGCAGCAGTTGTCAAGGTCACACCTAAACTCCTCATGGTTTGAGGTGGGAGGCAGGAGAGGTCGCCACTCCAAAGTCACTCTCAGTTCCCAAAGGATAACACACAAGAGGGCTGAGAGATGCATTATTCATGTGTGCAGAATCGGAGTATTTTTCAACCATCTTGTATGACTCTACTTTCATTTTGTGGATCCCAGGACTTCCTATTTGTCAGACATCCATGGAATTGGCACATCGATCAGCTCAAATCATGCTTGCAGATGGAAATGTTGATATCCAATTAATGGATGGTGCTGTCCACATTTTCAGGAAGAGATATTGTGTCCCCTCCATGCCAGATTTCATGAATGGGTGAGGGAAGCTGAACCTCATGGTAATGGATTTCCCTTTCAGTTTGATCCCAGGGCTAGATGATATTTTGCGTTTGTGGTTGGAAGATGTACCATGGTTTTCCTTCCTAGTGGTAAGAGCCATAGGCCACTGAGGTTAATGGTGCACCACTGAAACTTACTGGAATACGTCTATTTCAATCTGGATATGCCATAGTGCTGGCTGGATTTAGAGTAGCTCATTTATTGTGCCATGCATAATAACATTTCTTATTTGCTACAGGAACTGGGGCTGAGGTGGCAAGGATGGACTTCTAACATGTTTGTTTAAACTTACAGGAATAAAATACCACTTTCTTTCCCAAAGAAGAACTTTGCACATTTTGCTAAATTCTGATCAATACCGAAATGTTTATCCATCTGCTCCAGCCAAAATCAATAAGCAGAGCTATTCCCAGCATGGAGAGGACCATGTTGAACTGATTGCCATGTTGCTGATTGTAGCCATTTCAAACCTACCATAAGTTGCTCTGGGGGTCATTTTATGACCCCAGGCAAAACCGCCTCAGGTAAGGCAAATGCTGCTTATGAAAGGACTTTGTTTGACTATTTCCCTAGGAAGTTCAGATCAGGAGAATGCTATGAGAATATTCTTTCAGGTTTCAGCAAGTACTAGAGATTTAACATTTAATCTTCCCCGAAGCTTAGCCTATTGTTCTTCAATCTACATAACAACAGTTTAGACTACAAACGTCAAATTAGATTTTTAAAAGCTTGTCCTCAATGGATTTTAATTATGCTCACTTGGGGTTTTACCTTTAATTCCTGGCTTTCAGAAGAGCCTAAGATGACCTTTAGTAAATTTCCTTTTGTTCCTTTTTGTGTGGGCATAAATGTTCCCCACAGAACTACGCTTATGCAAATACTGGGACATTCTGTTCCCCCAGCATCTTGTGGTTTATAGAAAAGCACATGGGGGCATTTTTTGCTACTCTGATTTTGCCATGGTTCTAGCCAGACTAGACAATAGGTCTACTTGTGTGTAAATTATACAGCAGAATGTGAGTCTCAGGCTGACCAGGCACCCTGTAATGGAGGATAAGATGAAGAACTTGCCAGGGGTGGCAAGTGGTGGGGAGGGGTACCAGGGGTGGGGAGGCAATGGGTCATTCACTGTCATTCAGCACTATAAGCCTGGGTGAGCTACGCAGGGATTCAACCCAGCCTCTCAACTGCTAGATGTTTGCAGCCCAGAATCCACATGGGCCAACCTGTCACTTTCACTTTCTCTCACACTCACCTTTCTTTTCTTAAATCATGTGTCCTTTCCACATCATTTACGGCAAAATACGCACACTTCCATAAGATCTTTAAAAAAAAAAAAGATGAACCAAACGAATTTTCAGCCATGCCTCAGACCTGGTCTGCTGAGTTCACATAGGCAGAAGCAGGAAGCAACCAGTTTCTGCTACAAGTAACGTTCAGGGTAAGAAGCAGGGGGTTTCTCTTGCAACCCAATAATAATGTAAAAGCACCGCTGTCCAATTGTGCTTCTGGAGCCAGCCTGGAAACAAGCAGTGCCTTGCACTAGTTGGGGCAACTCAGAATCAAGCTGGATGTTACTTTAATTGGATGGTCAGTAACCTCAAGTATGTGCGTGCATCTGCTGATTTGTTTGGAAAAGCTAGTTTAATACTAGGTTTAACTCTTCTCTCCCCTGCTTGAAATGCGTTCACACAACCTTGGCACAGCAATTAGTGCTGGGGAAAAATCCATCACATTGGCACCAACAGAGGTTTCCCACACCTCCAAAGCTAATTACTGATTGCTACTTGCTGCAGAAGGTTGGCTCCAGCAGTACTTCTGAAGAGGAAAGTGTTACCCATTCCCTATCTGCATGCTACCATCCTGATAAAACGGAGCCCTTACACCACTTTAAAAAAATTTCATGGTTGCTACCCATGCTGCTAACAGTGCTACACATTATTTTTCTTGCCGCATGTACATCTGAACATTTTCCCCCTTGAAAGGGATGTAAGGAAGCATGCATGACTCTCCTTTCCATTTTTTTCTTCTTCTCCTCAACCAAGTGAGATAGGTTGAACAAAAATTTGGTAACAGGCCCCAAGATGCCCAGTTGATTTGGGGTGAAGTAGGGACCAGAACCCAGATCTTCCGAGTCCCAGTCTAACACTCTAACTTGATGTCATTTGGAATTCATATGATTTTCAATGCGTTTGGGCGTTGCACTGCTTTGATCCATAAATTCAGAGCTGCTTCCATTGTGAGTGAAATTGTTGAGAGGAACTGGATATAGATTGACATTGATGGAATGATTTAGAATGAGACAGAGAATGCGAAGCACAGCTGATCCATTCCGTCTCCATGTCACATCTGGAAGGGCCTTAGGTGATGTTCCCATTTAGTGCAATAATGTTCCAGTTCCCAAACTTTCCCAAATTAGCACCAGTGTCACACAACAACAGAATGGGCAACACCCTTCTCCCACTTTGAAACATCGCTTCTGAGCAAGGCATTTCAGGTGAATCAATTTCCCCGTCTCCCTTTCATGATTCTTTAAACCCTCTTGATAAATGCAATGAAAAGGTCAAATGAATTATAAAAAAGAAAGCACCAACTCAGCAGCCATTAACCAAGGGATTACATCCAGTTTAGCAGTCAAAGCGATATCATATGACCAAAGAAAACCAAGGTTATTGCAGAAGATAAACTGCACGGTATATGTACATAGAATTATAGAACCAGAAGAATTATAGAATTGTAGAGGGGAAGGCCATCAGGTGCAACCCCCTGCTCTATGCAGGACTCCAAATTAAACCCTCCCTCTCTGTCTGGCTGCATCTTGAATTCCTCTAGTGTAGGAGAGCCCACAACACCCCTAGGTCATTAGTTCCATTGCCATTCCGCTTTAACAATCAGGAAGTTCTTCCTGATATTTATTATTATTCTTATTATTATTATTATTATTATTATTATTATTATAACATTTCTATGCCGCCCCTTGCCGAAACCTCGGGGCGGCTTACAACATGATAAAATACATTGAAATACAATAGTACATAATAAATTACCATTAAATATAACAATACAAAAAATACATTGATTTACAAATACAAAATTAAAATTATCAGTATAAAATAAAAATATAGGAGGAGAAAGAGAAGGAAGAAGAAGTTGCCCAGGCCAGATCATATGTTTTAACAATTGAAATGATGTTTAAATAAAAAGGTCTTTACCTGGCGCCGAAAAACCAGTAACGACGGTGTAATAATAACAGATTATTAATTATTAATAATTAGTAATAATAACAGATTATTAGCCATAATCTGGCTTCCTGCAAGTTGACTACATTATTCCCTGTCCTGCACTCTGGGACGATCGAGAAGAGATCTTCTCCTCTATCTTTGTGACAGCCTTTTAAGTACTTGGAGAGCGCGATCATATCTCCCCCCCAGGCTTCTCTTCTTGAGGCTAAATATGCCCAGTTCTTTCAATCTCTTCTCATTGGGCTGTGTTTCATGTCCCTGGATCATCCTTGTTGCCCTTCTCTGAACCCTTTCCAGTTTGTCTCAGTTTTCTTAAACTGTGCTGCCCAGAACAGGATGCACAGGTGAGGCCTAACCAGAGCTGATCGGAGATGAAGTAGAGCTTCATGTGATTTGGAAGCGATAAACATGAAAATGTATTTAGCCAAATGGGGCTTTACAAAAAAAGATTGATGGGCTAAGGGGAAACTTGTGAGTGAGTATTTGCATGAATGCATTTCTTGGAAGTTGCTCTCCATACCATCTTTAGGAGTCCTAATGCTTTATACTATAATAGAAACTACATAAAAGTCTGCAAAATTCATCATAGTCTTTTTTGGCATGCTTTTCTGCCTCCAAAAATTAACAAATTCAGTTCTGTCTCTGAAAGAGTGACAGGACAAACAATGCCTGACAGTCCATGCAATACACACTGAACCAATTACACAAAATCTAGACATCCCTATTGGTGGGCATTTTGAAAGGTACTTAAAAAGCCACGTTGAGTATTGTTACCGGTATATTAGACATCTGCTTGACATTACTGTTTAATTACATGAAAGGTAGCTAATCAGGTCAAAGAGCCCCATTAATAACTAATAACCACAGAGCAAATATGATTAAAATTAATTACAGCCAGCAAAGCAATCTACAATTTTCAACAGCTTGGAGAAGGTGAAGAAGAGTTCTTGGGAGTTGTTAGTGCTGCTGTGAAGCAGAGCGGTGCTGCAGGGCAGCAGAGCAGAAGTCTGTCTTGTCGATGTGATAGCTGCAATGCCGCTTTCCAGTTATCTATATGCTCAAGTACCAAAATATGGGTGCCTAATTATATGGAATCTTTAATGTGACCTGTCTTTGCACATGATTAATAGAGTGTGTTTAAGACAGGCTTCCACAACTGGATGCCCAAAGGCAATCTAGCAGGCAGCTACTGTGGCCTGTCAGGGACTTTCCAACCATGTCTTAGGGAAGCAGCAACAACAGATTTATTAATTTATTTTTATTTATTTATTAAAACATTTCTATGCTGCCCCTTGCCGAAGCCTCGGGGCGGCTTACAACATGCTTAATGCTTTGGTAGGTTTAACATTAGTCACTGGAGAAGACCCTGATGCTGGGAACGATCGACAGCAAAAGGAGAAGGGGACAGCAGAGGATGAGCTGGCTGGATGGAGTCACTGGGGTGGTGGGTATGAACTTGGGTGGACTCCGGGGGATGGTGGAGGACAGGAGAGCCAGGAGGAATGTTGTCCATGGGGTTGTGATGGGTCAGACATGACTTTGCGACTGAGCAACATCAAGGTTTACCATTCATGGCTGCTGGACTGTGTTGGACATAGTAGGTAACCAGGGCATCTGTGCAGCACCACAATCTAGTGCCAAGGCTGGACCAAGGGGAGCAGCCTCGAGCAACTCAGGGGCCAGAAACAGACCAGACAAGACCAGACAGGACAAGACCAGAACCATAAGACATACCATTGTGCGTGTGTCCAGCACTTGCTGCTCAAAGGTCCATTGGCATAGGAAGCCTTCTTCTACTCCTTCCTGAACTGGGGAAGTCAGTGGCCATCTTGAGTGGAATCAGTTTAGAAGTCTCAGTGGTACAATTTGCTGCAGCCAATGGTCGTCAGTTCTTGACACCATGATGCAAACCTGGAAAGAATAGCTTTCACCTGAAGATCTGCAGTAAAATCTTCAGGCACATCTGACTGGGAAGAAATTCTGCAAGGCAGGAGCCATGACAGAAGATGCGATAATAAGGCTCTCTGAATATATCATCACGCCCTCATCATTGGGGCATTGATGATGTGATCCAAATGGAACCAGCATCCTGTAGGACTAGAACCAGTACCTTTAGCACTCTGTACTGCTGCCCCAAGTGGTGAAGTGCCAGAATTGCAGCTTCTTCCCAAATGTGAAATATTTTTAGGCTCTGAATCAGCCCACACCATCCTGGCTGGACTCTGGGAATTTCTAGACAGGAACAACTATAGTAGTCTCCTCGCTTTGGCTGGAACATTGCCTGAGCCACAATGGTCTTTGTGGCTGTGTTATGTTTGTGTTCTTCTGGCTCTAGCTGCCAGCTTGGTCCCTCTGTGACAGGACCTGCCAGGACTCAAAGTGATCATTTTTCTATCATTTTTCTATATGGCAGCACAGTGAGCTACCAAACCTCTGACTGCAGCATCTACCTAAGCAACGAATTAAGAGCTGGCCTAGCTACCCCCATCCAGTTAGACTATTGGATGCTCTTGGGAAGGAAGAGGAACAAGCAGCATAGCTTTCCTGACCACGAGTGGTCATGTATGCTTTGGTTGCTTTTTGGTCTAAATTCCTGCTTTCCCCTTATATCTTGCCTTGCTCTTTGGTCCATTGTTCTTGCTTGCTCATCAGCTCATCAGTCCTGCCACCTTATCTGACCTTTGACCCTGATTTTTTTCTCCAATTGCACTCTTGCCCTATATTTCTGCCCTCATGCCTGGTTCCTTGACTCCTGGTCTCTTGCAGAAATCTTAATGCCTGGCTCACCACACGTCTCAGCCTGTGGCCTACTGCTCAACCCTAACACCATGTTCCACCTCCCTCATGAAACTTCCATGGCATCGTCCTCCCAGGCAGAGAAACAACAAATGAAAAGCCTCATAATCTTTCAGATAACCAGTGATTATCTATTAGTTACAGCTTCCTATGACTTTTCTACCCTAAGCGCTGGTGTACTATAAATTCACATTTCCTAAAAGGATTTTTGTACTGTGGGATGATAAAGTTGTCCATTCACAGCCAAAGATTTCATGGCCTACTTGCCCCTGATATGAATCTATTAGTTTTAGGCTTTCAATCCGCATTGTTCCTGCCAAAAGCAACATCTCTGTGTCCCACAGTACAATATTATGGAGAGAAATTCTTTTCTTAGTTATATTTCTATACCACTCAATAGCTGAACCTCTGTTTAGTTCCCACTGTAATGTAAACGTGCCTAATTCTGCATTTTCAAACCAATATGTAAATAAAACTCAACCAATCTTCCAAGTTCAAATTTCTCCAAATTTCGCCATGGAATCTAATTTTTAAAGGCACACAAAAATGTATATATAATACAAATTAATGTTCAGGTATGCACTCCTTCAGGGAAAATATTTTCAAAATGCATTCATTAGGCAAAAATGTGCATATTAGGAGACATGTGCACAAAAAGGTATAGGAACACTCATGTAACAACTTGGTTTAATAGTTTTTGAGTTGAGAACAAACCAGACGTAGTGAATGGAAAAACGAAACATCACAATTAACAGATTTGTCCATTTCTGAATAAAATGTGAAGACATTGGTTGGTTCACACATCACGGCAAGCAGCCTTGCACTGCTGCCATGCTGCACAATTTTTCCCCTGAACTGACGGATCAGATGATTGCATGATCCACTGAGCAATGCAGTTTCCACTGTCCTTGGTCCGTCCATCCATCCATCCTTGCCATGCATTTGAGCAGCTCCCACAACTGGCATCTCCTTCCTTATGCTATTGCTCCCCATGGACCTCAGCAGCCTTGTCCAAATTGGGCTGCCTGGGATTTCTGGCAGGTTCTCCCTCTTCCCCCTCCCGAGAGTCCCTGCATCTCTGAAACTTTCCTAACCACTCGAACCTGCAAAGGAATTGTTATGAAATCATAACACACGCTTTTGCTATGATTCCTCCCTTCTCCCCCTCTCTCTGTTCTGTTCCAATTACCAAAAGTAAACAGGAAGACAGGTACATCACTCAGCCAATAGGAATAAGGTGGGTATTTGACACACCTCTTGCTAGGGAAATGAAGGTACTAGGGAATGAGAAAATGGAGATCCTAGTACAGACAACGGGGAGGCCCTGGTAGCACATAGACCCCTTAGAACGAGCCATTGATTGTCTCTGCACTGTTGGGACCATGCAAAAATGTCATGATAGGGTCTGTATGACATGACAGACCAACAAAAGTAAGAAGTCACCTTGGCTTCTTCTGATGTGGGTTTCTCCTCTACCTCTGCCACAGGTGATGCTAGTAAAAGTAGAAGTGGAGCAGAGAAATCCCCAGTGCAAGGACAATGTAGCGGGTGTTCATGCTTGACTTGAGAGTGACTATTGGTGAAGCTGGCTGGGAATGATGGGAGCTGCAATTCAACTTTCCTTGAGGGCACCACTTTGGGGAAGGCTGCTTTAGGAAAAGAGAAAAAAAGGAGGAGATGTGGGGTCCCTTTTTTCATGACAGGTACACAGAAGCTGCTACATCCAGTTTTGGGTTTAGATGTCAGCTTTAGCTTTCTGGAGCTCCATTACATTTGTGGAATAGTTCATTAAAAGGTGATGAATAACTGAGGTTTCATTATCTGAGGGTGAGAGTGCTTAGGAGAGAGATGCAAACACCACTGCAGGACTAGGGGTAGCACAGACTTTGCATGCCAATTTTAGCAAAATAAAATGGTAGTACTCTCCATTTTGATACCAATTTATTAATAAATCAATGCAGAAGGCAGAGCTGGGGCGTGATACTGAAGAGCAATTAACTAAGCAGAATCCCTGACTCTGCTGCTCTCTTTTATGTATGCAATGTATTGTTAATGTCTTTCTTGATTAATATATATATGTATGTATGTATGTATTCCAGGCAGAAGGTGAAACGGTAGGAAAACAAACTACTATCTTTTCCATCAACTCTCTACTTCACATTATTGTTTGCATTACAAAAATGGTGACGTAAATGCAGTTTATCGTAACTGCCTAAGTCAGTTAATGGAGAAATCTGTTCAGTGCTTAAGCTGGAAATGATTCCCTGGCTTCCAATCTATCTATCTATCTATCATCTATCTATCTATCTATCTATCTATCTATCTATCTATCTATCTATCTATCTATATCTATCTACCTATCTATCTATCTATCTATCTATCTATCTATCTATCTCCTGCAAGGAGCCCAAAGTGGTGTGCATGCAATCTTCTCCTCTCTATTTTATTTCCCAACAACACTGTGAGGTAGGATAGGCAAAGAGTCACTGACTGAGTCACCCCATGAGTGTCATGGCCAACACTTTCAGCCATGTCCTACACAAAAATGAGCAAATGAACTGTAGGTACTACAATAATCTGTATGATTTCCCCCTTTTAACTTCTGACTTTACCCTCCTTGGAGCAGTCACTCATATTCTGCTAGTGCACGTGAGGAAAGCAGGACCACAGCAGCTAAGCGCTTTCCCAAAACTGGCACATCCCGGTAGTTGTGCCTCACATCCATATGTTCATTTGGCATCAAACAGAAATACTTCGATTCCCTTTAATGTTGACAGCCTTTTCAAGGGTTTTGGGTGGCACTTTCTGCAGAACAAGTGATACCAGCTGTGCCTTGCTACATTTTCCAGCAGCATTTTATTTTAAAATATTTATATTTTTATTTGATTGTTACACTTTTTCAACGAAACCAAACACAAGCAAAAACACTGCTGAGAATACAAAGTGAGAGTAGACCCACAAAAGCACATACAGAAAAAAAGGGGAAGCAAAACACACGCACCATAAAGCCACACAGTAATGATCGGAGGTGCATTGAATTGGCTTGCAAGTATTATCAATTTTAAAAGTAAAAATACTTTTTAAAGTATTTTAAAAGTGTTATATGGGTGTGTGTGTGTGTATTTTAAAATATTATAAATTTTATATTTATAATATAAATATTATAATTTTATAAGTATTATAAATACTTGAAAGGATTCTCACTCATGAACTCACAAATAATAAAAGTTCTTGTTCCACATCGCTGATATAGGTTGAGGTAGCTTGACCAGATGTCAGAATGAGTGTTGAGATGAAGTTGTTGTCACTAGTCTCTCTCTCACATGATGCCAATATTCAGAGGGCTTCAGTTCATCGCATGGTTGAGGGAAATGCTTTGTCTTTCCCATTGAAGCAGCTTTGTAGCAAATGCTGGAATCGGTTAATGCACATTGCTTTTAGCAAATACCCAGTTGCATTACTATCTTCATCCTTACCATTTTGAAAGAACATAAGAAAAGCCATGCTGGATGAGGCCCATAGTCTATCCAGTCCAGCATTCTGCACACACAGTGGCAGGCCAGCTGCCCACAGGATCCTCCAGGCAGGATGGGTGCAAGACCTCCTCCTGCCCAAGCTCCTCAGCAACTGGGATGTGTTGAAGCACCTGGCCAGCAATCTCTCAAGGACGCAGAAGAGATCTAGGGTCAGAGGCTAGGCATTTTATGGTTTGTTATATTGCAACAAGTGAAGTTCATTTGGGATCCTCGGTAAAGAATGACCTCAGGTTAGCAAAATTTTGACAATTTGTGGTGAGAGAATGGCTCTTTGCTCATAACCACTATGTTACTCAGGTTCCCAAAGTTTGGTTGTTATAAACAGGATTTATAGTACTAAGTTATCTATACTATAGCATACTAGTAGTGTTCAGCTATGTCTGCTATGCAATTATCACCGTCATAATCATCATCATCACTTTTCCTGGTCAGAAATAAAGTTGCTTATAGTAGATACAGGTGAAATATAAATACTAAGGAAACATAAGGAAAACATGTGGAATTCACTATCAGAAGTTGGGGAGAAGCTTGAAGGAATGTTAAAAAACCCTCTAATATTCAAACCTGAAGTTTTCTTATTAGACATTGTACCTGATGATGTTGGTAATCAAGCAATGTATCTGATTCTACATGTAACTACTGCAGCAAGGATTGCATTCGCCCAGCATTGGAGGAGTGAAGAACCACCTACCGATGAACTGATTTTAAAAAAGATCTTGGACTATGCCAAAATGGACAGATTGACTTTGTCTCTGAAGGAGAAAGAAGACTTCTATCAAACTTGGAATTCCTTTTATTACTGGCTAAATAAATAGGACTATGCATAGTTTTAAATATGTTTATGGATTATCATAAAAAGAAAGAGTATGGGGAGCTGACCCAGTAGGTCTAATGCTTTTGATGATTGATGATTTTTAGCTTTTTGTTTTTGTTAGTTAGTAGAAAAATAACAATAAAACTTATTTAAGAAGAAGAAGAAGTTGGGGAGACCACCACATCTAGCTTCAATTTTACTATGAACTGGACAGAGATTCATGAATTGCCATAAACCATGATAGCAGGATGGAACCTCAGTGTTCAGAAGCAACATATTTTTGCACACCTGTTGCTAATACCATTGCATTCATGTTCTGCTTACAAGAGTCAAGAGCAAGCCTTCCAACTGAGATTCCCCCATATGTTTTGAAGTACAACCCCCATCAGTCCCAGCCAGCATGGTTAATGTTTGTTGTTGTTGTTAGTTGTGAAGTCACATTCAACCCATGGACAAAATTTCTCCAGGCCTTCCTGTCCTCCACCATCCCCCGGAGTCCACCTAAGCTCACACCAACTGCTTCAGTGACTCCATCCAGCCACCTCATCCTCTGCCGTCCCCTTCTTCTTTTGCCATCCATTGTTCCCAGCATTAGGCTCTTCTCCAGGGAGTCCTTTCTTCTCATTAGGTGACCAAAGTATTTGAGCTTCATCTTCACTATCTGGCTTTCAAGGAAAGCATACTTTAGTATTATCATTTAGGGGATCAAGGGCTGAAGGGTTGTGAGGTGTGTACGTGTGTATGAGCGCTGCAGCTTGGTCATGTTTTTGTGTTATTACTAGCTGCTTGTCAGGCACCTTGAGAATCATTTGATTGAAAGGTGGCATATAAACCTTCAAAACAAACACATAAATATGTCATGCTATTGCCAGTGGGGAGAACTTATGTCAGATCTTTGACTCTAGGGCACAGTGAAACATAACTCAGGGCCACGTACAATTGCACCTTTTTGTTTTTATAATCACAACTGCAATCATTCTTTTTATTATTAGAAAAACATGCCATCTCTCTATTCCACCACTTCCCAGAGAGATAATGTGGGGAAAAATGTGGAGCAAAGCCTTCTTAAAACTGAACCACTTTCCCATCCTTGTCTTCTCCTGGGTAATCCCTGCTCTGTCTGTGCTGCAAAGATGTGGAGCCATCTTAACTTTTTGTTAGGTGAATGGATCCTGTTTTCCAAAGCCCTGGTTGCCATCCTGCCTGCTCTCTAGATTTCTGAGTTGCTGTGAGGTCTTTTTGGTAATCTTCCCCACAATCCCAGGGCCTTTTCTGCCACATATGCAGGCAATCACTGTCATTCCTCAGGGGATTCCTCCCCTGTAATCCCCATGGAAGCAAAGAAGCTGCCTTCAAGTTTATATTCTGTAGAATTATCTGAGTCACAGATATCCTCAGCAACAAACCAGTTGTTGGGCTTTTGCGGGTCTTCAGATACAATGCAGTTCCCAATAGGGATGTGTGAATCTGTCAACTTCCGGTTTCTCTCAGTTTCTCATTTTCCCACTCTCACAGGTTTTCATTCTGAATGTCAAGGGCATTTTCTACAATTCACAGAAAATTCACAAGAATTTCTCCTACACATTTCTTTTATGCATTTTTGCCTATTCTATCTATTATAAACCATTTCCAAATAAACTGTATTTTAATTATTTCTCCTATTACAAGCATTTTGGTACACATTCTTTTGATTGGAAAACGCCTTTGCAAAATTTGGAAAAGAAGAAATTTAAGGTAACTGAGTTTTGGTTTACATAGTGGTTCAAAAGTACAAAATTAGGTAGGCTTGCATTAAAATGCAAACTGAACAAGTTTTGCCCTCATTTCTGGTTCCCAAATACAAAGCCAGTGTGGTTCCGTAACTACATCAACCTGATAAAGTAAGTTGATTTCAGTGGGTCTCCTCTAATTCTGTTCGAGTCTGGGTTCAACCCTGTACTTTGAGTGAACTCTCCAAAGCAGGATTACAAAATGAGAATCAAGCCATAGGCAGTGGTTCTGGGTTGGAGGACTTACTTCACCGACTGCCCAGGTTCATACATAATGACAAGCCAGGGTGTTTTTGACCACAGGATGGTCTGTTATACTGTCTGAACCCTGTTGTAGACTTACTGTGTTAACTTTGGTTTCCAGGGAACCATGGAGAGAAGCAGTAGTCTGTTCTATAGTTTCCGCACTTCACCATGGCTTCTTTGATCATCTGAACCCAGAAGCATGGTTTCCACAGGACCACCACAGAGTCTGATGGAGAGAGTGGCAATGGCAGGAGCCACACTAGCCATCCATCCATCCAGCCTCTATAGCAGCCCAAAAAGGAAATGGTAGGAGACATAGGCTGGGGTGTTCACCCTGGAACTGAACTTAAGCCACAGAAGCTGATACATGCTTCCAGTAAGAGGAATGAGGGAGGAGAATAAAAACCACAGGCATGTGGAAACTACATGATTGTCTGACAACCTTACCCAGGTAAGAAACCACGCCACATAGAAACCGCACTGCATGATTTAGCGTTATGTATGAAATCAGCCAGAGTTTGCTAATTTGTATGTAATAACAAACTATGATTGATGAAACAAGGAAGTAACTGATGAAGCCACAGCTAAGAAGGGGGAAAGGGAGGGATGGGGAATGGGGAAAACTGAACCATGACTCATTTCTGCTTCTTCGTGCTGTATTTGGAAGGCCATCTCAATGAAGTCTGTACCACTAGTACCTGGTGGTGCAATTAGTATGAAGGTGCAATCTAGACAGGAAAAAAGGCTTATAACTCCCCAGCATGCCCCAGCTAGTCATGCCAATTTGCTGGGAGTCACATGCCCTTTCTCTGCTTCAATATGTATCAGATCGTGCCTGAATTATGCTAAAGCAAAGAAAGCAGGAATTTGAGCAGAACCAATGGGAGACCAGCAGGTGCTTCACAACAGCTGCCTCACAGCAGGAGTGGAAAATAATGATACTAACTGAATAATAAACTATTCCATTCAAATCAGGAGAATGTGGTCCGGAATGCATGCATGCCAATGTACACGTCAACATTTGATCTGATCCTTTGTTTTCCCAAATGTTTCATTCTCATGAACAAGCAAATCCCCAAAAGGAATGAAGGGAATGGTCTATGTTGAGTCTGCACCACATCACACACAACAATTGGCTGTTCTTTCTTTGAGGAACTGAGCACTGCCTCTCCTCTCATCCTTGAACTAAACCCCAGGTTTGTTATCAATAAACAAAACTTTGCTTGCCTTCTTTAAGCCTGAAGAAGGCCTTATGTGGGCTGAGCTCCTATTATCATTAGAGGATTTTCTGTCTAGTGACTGAGTAGAGTTTAAAAGCCTACCTCTAATCATTGTTTGTTTGTTTCTGCTTCTGGTTTTTTTGCCTTGCTAATGACCTGGGCAAGCAGATGCTCCACTCCGCTTCTCTGTTTCTTGCATGCCTCGGAGCAAGTTGCCCACGGAGAGGTAGCAGGTCTCAAGGGTATGTGGCACTCATACTCAGCTCCATACAGCATCACCAGTTAAGGCCTGAGATGGGAAATGGGCAACCATTGGGGTGAACAATAAGATGAAAGACCTTCTCCTGGGTCACCAAAGTGTGAAGCCATGAGAGTCGGGGTGGGACACCTCCAACTGCATTACAGACAAAGGATGAAGTATGATGTGGGAAGCCAACTATGAAGAGAAGCTGACAATCAAGCAATGGGCCTTTTGCACGTGTTTCCACAGAGATGGGACTGCTCTTATTGTTGTGACCAGAATAAAGGCTGATGGATCTCATAGACTCTCACAGATCCGAATCTCTTATGTGCATTAAGCTCTTTACGACCAAGAGAAGGAAGCAGTTGCAGCAGCTTCATTATCACCACTGCCTTCAGATTTCTGAAAATATATATTTAAAAAACACCTCTTTGCCTAATCCAAGGGACCAATTTAGTTATAGACAAAAGGAGTGTAAGCTTTCATTAACTTATTTTCGTTCTCTATTTATATTTCTTCATAGTATTAAATGAACTGTGTATTATCTTTGGTGCAAGTAGTTTCATTTCTTCCAAAGTATCCTTGAATCTAAACTGAGGTACCTTGCCTGGGCCAGGTCCCTGGGGTTAGAGCATTTATCTCCAATTTATCAGCCTTCTGGGTTTTCCCACTACTTCTTCTATATTTTTCCTATTGGGGGCAGCATGCAGAGACCAAATAGCTATAAACCCAGCTGACGGCAATGTGAGGAGTCATCCATCAGCAAGGACCCAAGAGCTTGTATGATCACGACCATGTCCAGCTTCTTCAAGTAGAGACAGTAGTGGCTCCAGATTTTTCAGATCTTTTGAGCCAGACACACTCAATGGTTCCCTCTCACTAAAGGAATCTGATTTCTTGCCCCTGATTCCTCTTCCTTCTCATTCTGGATGACACCCGCTTGCTTGGCAAATAGAGGTTTTCCATGACAGTTGTCTGGACAAAAGCAGCTGAACAAGCAGGTTGCAAGGATGAAGTGGAAAAGTTCTGAGAGCTCTTCTCAGTGGGCCCTCTGCTAGCTTGTGCCCAGAGACATGATTGGCACACTACTCAAAGCTGCTGAGAAAGGGTCTTGGCCACTGATGTCACTGGAGTATCTTTCTGTAGTGCCAGATCATACTCAAGATTGTATCCGAGTTCTGTATGTATGAATTTGATCTGTGAGTAATAGGATGCAGTGTAGGATGGATACTTTGGCCTCATCCAGCACATCTATTCTCATGATCTTAGAGGTACGCCCTGTGTCAAATCTTTAGTGTCCGCTGTTAAACCACCATGGATTGGTCTCTTTGGTTTTGAGCAAATCAGCCCAGAATCAGGGATCTGATGGCTGTAGTCACAACATAACTTTTCATTCAGGCTTCTGAGTTGCTTCAGGTTAACTTCATTGTTAGGGCAGGAGGAGCTCCATTTGTGTTTGTTTGTTTGTTTGTTTTGTTTGTTTTGCTTGATTGTTCTTTTCTTTTCCCCCATTGCAGACGTCATTAGGAAAAGATAGGATTCTATTTTTTCCATATGATCAGCACTATTTCCCTGGCGACTTTCTCATCTAACAGAGGGTTGCTACTAGAGAATTGAATTAGGCTTTATGTAAAACAACAGCAACAGCAACAGGGTGGCTCATTGATTCTTTCTGATAAATGCCTCTAGTTTTCTCTTTACCTTGGTCTCAAATGCAAGGTCCATCCAGGAGATCCATTTGCACTTTCCAATATTTCACAGGTGAAAGTAGGATAGGTTTCTAACACCCTGGTTTGAAAATATAGATGGCCAAATTGGTTAATTTCATCTTCACCCACATTCAAATTTTTGAAAACACAAGTATGTTCTTTCCCAGATGTGAAGAATCTTGTGAATGTTGGTAAATCCTTATTTTAAAAAACCTACAACTAAATTCTTGTCTATCTGGTTTTCTAAGAATCCAGCCTACAGATTCAGCACAGTACTGTCTTTTCCTAAGTTGTACAGTTTCCACTGGTTCCAGCATCATTCTTTTTCTAATGTAATTTTACACCAATGTAATTGTAGTTGTAGGAAAATGCATAAAATTGGAAGCTCAAAATGCACACTTTCTCCATAGATTCAGCATGGAAGCATGCATTTTGCAGTTGCTTGCCCATTTTGGGAGCATGTTTTGCACAACTCTGAATTTGCTTGAGGGAGTATGAAAGCATTTGCATAAAATTCAGTTTGATTCATGAGCTGACGCCAGAACAAAAAGTGCCTCACAATGGTGATACATAGATGGAACCAGTTTTACAACATCCGTACATTCCTAGCCACAAGCCAAAATGCATGCTAATAGGTTCCCAATACTGGCAGTGGTTCATGGGTTTGCTTTACATCTGGTATCATGAGTTCAGCTCTACAAGATTTCTTTAGGAATTGGACTGAGGCTCACTTATACTTCAGAATAAGTGCACCAGGTCCCAGTTCAGATTAGGACCCATTTTAAATTTCCCTGCCCATTTTCATTGCCCAATGGGTCTCTTCAGCCTGGAGAAGAGGACGCTCAGAGGGGATCTGTTGGCGACATACAGGTATCTGAGGGGATGTCACATGGAGGTGGGTAGAGACCTGTCCTCCCCTGCAGAGGAAGGCAGGACGCGCTTCAGCGGAGCAAAGCCCAGGGAGCCAAGGTTCCATTTGGATGCCAGGAAGCATTTCCTGACAGTCAGGACCCCGAGGGTGTGTAATGGGCTTCCACAGGAGGTGGTTGAGGCCCCATCAGTGAGGGTGTTCAAGGATAGGCTGGACGTCCACATGGTGGGCATGTCGTGAGCAGAGCCGGCTGGTGCCGGAGGTCAGACTAGATGGCCCGGGAGACCCCTTCTGACTTGCTCTGTTTCTATGTTTCTATCACGGCCAGTGGAAGGGGAAGAGGCTCCATTGGAAGCAAAGAATACCTTTTGGCCATCAGAACTGGCGCTAGGAACACTCACTTGGGAGTAAACAAACACATATCTCAGCTGGCATGATTACAAGGACATTTAATATGGTCCTGAGTTGTTTATGTCCTTGGCTGCAATCATGCAGTGATTCCAGGGAGGCTGAAGAGGTTCAAAATCAGATCCCAGGCCACCGTTGCTGCCGCCTCCTCCTCCCCTCTTGGAACAAGAAAACCAGTATGAGGAAAGAAACTTCATTAGGAAAGCACTGAACATTTTACAAGCTAATTCCTCCTTTGGTTTCTGGAAAGATAAACATGTGGCCAGATTCTGTGTGTGAATTTTACCACCAGCATTTAAAACACACACCTCTCTTCTTTTTTTTTACTGAACAGAGTTAAATGGATTTTGGGACTGCTTGTTTTCTTAAACCCATCTTCTCCTCCCTGTTGCCTCAAATGACAGCCAAATAAATAGAAGAGTCTTTACCTCCAGCACTAGCTACACCCCACACACACTGCAGGTAATTGTTTTTAGATTTATGAGAGGTGAGATGCCATCATTCAGCTTTTATTGGATCAACATTTTGTGAATAATCAGAGGTGTGGGTGAAGAAACACACTGGAGGGTTGTCAGTGCAAAACACCGTTTTGGAGATAAAAATAACCTTCCTATTGGCTTAGACAGGATCAGTCATGTGAAGACAAAGAAGAAAAGAATTGGAATAGCGATGGATGAATCTGTCAGTATCCATTTCGCTTGGCTTCTCATTTTTCCAGTCTTAAGTTCTGTTCATTCCAAACTTTGAGATATTTGTAAGTTTGCATGAAAATCTGGAAGCAATTTTGTGCATGTTTCTCCCAATGCATGCACTTTAAGGTAATTTTGCATAATAGCCACATTTTCAAGCAATTCGTCTAGTATAATACATTTTAAAGCTTATTGTAACGAATATATGCATTTTGGATGCACCTTTCCTTTGTATGCGTTTGTGTATGCGGTTTTGAAATGGACAAGCTGCATTGCAAAATTTGGAGAAGTGCCAATTGCAAGGATAATTATATTCCAGATCATGCATTGGCTTGGAACAGCAAAATGAAAGAAGTTCCCATTTAAAATGTGAAACAAATTACTTTTCCCTATCCCTAATTACAAGTCAGTCCATAAATTGGCACTGTGGAATAATATAGAACTATGGTCCAAAGAAAGTTATTTATTGGTCTACAACTGATGGGATAAAACAGTTGTAGGATAGGATCCGTAATATCAACATCCTTTCCAGAGGATGGAAAGCATTGGTTAAAGCTAGCTAGCTGTCTGTCTGTCTGTTGAAGGAAAAAAGACAGGGAAAGTAGCATATGGAAGATGGTTGGAGAAAACACTTTAACCTAGAGGCAAAATTCAGTTTGGGAAAATGCCTTGACGGTTATATTCCAGTCATCAGCAAAGGGGGTGGAGAGAAAGGTAAAAGGGGTGGAGCTGTAAATACATCCTGCCTGCCCCCAAACCCAGCCTATTTTCACTTGAAGCTCTTACTGCAAGTAGCCAAGCATGAGCAGAGGTATTCTGAGCATTTGGGGGAACTGCACAAAAGCCAGAAAAGCACCAAATGTTTGATACCTGAGGAAAAAGGGGGACAGGAGAAACAGGTAGAGCAATCTGGGGGTCCCCAGGGGTCTGTACTTGGCCCCTGAGCCTAAGAATGTGCACCTGTGAATTAGAAGAGAGACCCTAAGAGTGTGGAGAAAAATGGGGAGAAAGGAAAAGAAATACACACACACAAACACTCTGCCCCTGTGTTGTAGGCTGTGCTTCCTGAAACAGCAGAGCGTATCTCTAGATCATGCCTTCGATACCTAGAGGACTGAACAGTACTTCCCTTTCCTATTAGACTGGCGAACTTCTCCGATGCAGACTTAAACGACCCTTCGTTGGAAATTGCAGTTGCCGGCTAATCCACTTACTTTGATAAGTGATCGTATATTAGCTCACTGAGCTTTCGGGGGGCTTGCGCTCCAGCATGACAAATGCAGTACATCAGCAATTAACACATATTGATCTCTGCTGCATTCAGGTGTTGCCTTCCTAATTGAATGCGTTTGGTTCATGTTTAAGGGCATGCATGCGTGTGTTGGTGGTGCAACATTCCACTGCAAGCTTTCCAAAGGCCGTGAGGTTTTATTGACCTCAGTTTCTTCCCAGAGCATACCTGTTCTGTGGACAGGCATGCAGAATTCTGTTCTCACAAGACTTGCACATGTACTGCACAGCAGGCGAGCACAACCTCAGGCCAGAGGCCAAATCCAGCCATCTTGGGTTATCCAGAAGGCCCCCAAAACTTGGTCCCACCCCTGCCCCTTGACCACTTATCATTTACCAACTCTATCTATCTATCTATCTATCTATCTATCTATCTATCTATCTATCTAAAACATTTATATGCCATCCTTCAGTATCGCATCTCAGGACGGCTTACAAGATTAAAACCAATAGTCATAAAAACAATCAATAAACCAGTACAATAAAATTACTATAAACCAATACAGATGAATCAAATCAAAAGTGACTGTGAGCCACTAAAAATGCTAATTTTAAAAATACTGTTTAAATAAAAAGATTTTGGCCTGGCACTGAAAAGAGTATGAACTTGGCGCCAGGCGTACCTCTCTGGGAAGGACATTCCAGAGTCTGGGCACCACAGCAGAGAAGGCCCTACTCCGAGTAGATGTCCTTTTAACCTCTCTTAGAGAACTTTCTGGCTCTGGCAGAGCTCTTTCCAAATCTAAAAGGTTAAAAGGAGTCTTCAAAGTTGCAGTGATGAACTTGGCAGCAAGGCAGCCCGGGTGGCCAACCTGTTTCCACAATGTAGCTTCCCTATAGCCAGAAATGCCTGATCCTGCCTAATCTTGGAAACTAAGCAGGGTCAAGCCTGGCTGAAACCTGCATGGGAAACTTAAGACGTCATGAACCACCCAGAGAACTTTGCTCCAGGTGGTATAGAAATTTAATGTAGATGATGATGATGATGATGATGATGATGATAGTGGTGGCGGTGGTAACAGGTCCCAGAGGTGCAGAACTACTCCATAATGTGTGAGTAGAGTTTGGTTAGAAGGAAACTCTTTTCAGTCCCCTTCCTGGTGATTCCCACATTACAGCTTTCTTGAGTCAAGCTCAATGAAAAGGCCAGCTCAGGTGAAGAGCAGAGGCTTGGCTCAGCAGAGACCCTGAATAAGGCAGACTCCTTGCTGGATATTATTAGGAAAAGGATTGTATCATAGTGCCTTTACATCAGGATGAGGAACCTCTGGGTCAAGAGTTGCATATGGCTGGCACCCACTGCCAGTTTCCGGCTCCTTGTGTGACTGGACTGTGGCTGTGGTTTTCCTGGAGGGAATTCAGTGCATCACGTACCTGCAGCAGGAGCACCTTTGGCATCTCAAGGAGGGCATGTCACACCACCCTCCCTAATCTGGTGCCTCCTAGATATGTTGGAACACAGCTCTCACCATGCTGTCTGGGGATGACAGGAATTGTAGGCAACACATCTGGAAAAACTTGCTAGGAAGACACTAAATGATCTCTAGCTGGGAATAGGGGAAAGGACCTGGAGAAGGCAGTGTGGGCTCTGGAAAGCCCTGGAGTGCAGAATGACCTTACCTTGGAATAAGAGTCATTCAATGCATAGCATTATGCTTTCAGTGCCAAACCAGGTTTGTTGCCTGCCTCTGCTTCTCCATCCACAGGAAAAATAGGGGATACAGATCAAAGTTTAACATCAGAATAAATACATGGATAATGACATTGATCCCTCCCTTCCTCACTCTATCTGCCTGCACCCTTGCACTAGGCCCTTCATCCTAGCCTAGCTTTGATACTGGAAGAGAGACTATTGGGGCACTGTATGAAGGCCTTCCCTCATCTTTCCCTTTTCTTATTAAATTAGATCATTCTCTTTAAAAATCCAATAAGAGATTATTTAACTTTGGGTTTAACTTCCCATGGTTTAATTTTTGAGTCCTGTATTGAGCAGGAGGTTGAAAATGATGGCTTTACTTCCAACTCAACTCTCCTATGATTGTAGGATTGATTAGCTTGGTTCCCATTTCCCACAAGAGCAGACTAAATATCCAAACAAGCACCCTTTCACAGAGGGTATCTATGCGCCGCCTCTTCAAATGTTGAAAGCATTCTGTCCATGGCATTACAGGAGCATTCATCGTTTCAGTGTTGCCATATCACTCTTTGTGGCTGTGAGAGGGGCATGGAGAATCCATTTGTGCTGACCATGGGATAACTCCCAGAAAGCAAGTAGATGATTTAGAAGACTATGAGCATCAGCAAATATTGAGGAGGCTTCCAATACAAAATTATCCATATCATGATATCCTCCCCAAAAGGGGAACTACTGGAAATTGTGAAAATATAAGCTTAAAAGTAGCATGGCATGTGCCTTCACCAACAATTGGACAAACCCTTATCAAAGAGCCAGCAAGAACCAGTGTAATGCAGTGGTTAGAGTACTGGACTGGAACTCAGGAGGTCCAGGTTCTAGTCTGTCCTTGGGCTATGAAGCTCATTTGAGCCAGTCACTAACTCTCAGCCTCACCTACCACAGAGGGTTGTTGTGATGGTTAAATGGAGAAGCCTGCTCAGCAATTTCAAACTCAAGACTGTGGTTTCCTTGGTGGAATCAGTTCATCTCATATTTGGTCTTCCCCTTCTTGTTCTGCCTTGACTTTCCCTAGCATGATTTTCTTCTCCAGGAGTCCAGTCTTCCCATGATGTTCCTAGAAAGCTGTATATGTGTGTGTGCCTGTACATATTTTACATGTATCTGGTGAAACTGATATATCCAAATCTATGTGGCTACATTATTATTTTCTTTTGCTGGGCATAAATTATAATATTAAATAAAAATAGATTATTGTCGGGTCCCAATTTTCGGCGGTTTGTACTCCATTTGGCATTTGTGCATGCAATATTGGTGATAGGGGTTCGATATCTGTTCATTTACTACCTGCAAAATCAATGTATGGTAATTTCCTATTGATTTTAGTTAATAAGATAGGATGATTTGCACCTTTCAATGTGGAGCAACTGCTCAGCAAGATTCTCTCTTTGCCCGCCATCGCTGTCCTTGAAACCCCCAATGTGTTGAACTCCCTTCCCAGCCAGCTGCAATCCAATATATCTGGAGGGCACCAGGTTGAGGAAGACTGGGTTAATATTAATTGGCTCGTGGCTTAGTTTATGTCTGTGCCATCCAGATTCAGCTTGCCTGCAGGAGTCTCTATCAGGGCCTGTGTCAAGGGCTCCTGCCATGGGCCCACAGCCCAGCCAAGACCCATTGACTAGTGCCCCCTAGGCTTGATCTTTTCCTTCAGCACTGCCATCTGCTGGCTCATCTGCAGACTGGGGGAAAAGAGTGCTTGCCCACTGCACATCAAGGCAGCACGTGGGAGCCAGGATAAGGAAGAGGATGAGGAGCTGGTGACGGTGGCAATGAGGCGGTAGACTCGCTGGGAAGGAAAGCGTTTCTTGCCCAAGGGCCTTCTAGCACACTGCATATATA
The DNA here is from genome assembly GCF_004798865.1 of Varanus komodoensis. Classification (NCBI taxonomy): domain Eukaryota; kingdom Metazoa; phylum Chordata; class Lepidosauria; order Squamata; family Varanidae; genus Varanus; species Varanus komodoensis. The sequence goes on from NW_025336296.1 coordinate 1,761,137, forward strand.
CCTGCCTTCCCAACCTTGTGGGGTGCAGAAGGTGTCTGGAATGTCAGCTCCCAGCATCCCTGATCTTTGGTCATGCTGGCTGGGGCTGATGGGAGTCCCAAGCATCTCATGGCAACATCCTGGAGAAAGCTGATCCACACTGACCGCACTGTCTGCTCCCCAGGCTTTCCAGTCCTTTCTGCAGATGCCAAGGACTGACCCGGGGGGCTTTGGCATGCAACACACGTGCTCTGCCGGGGAGTTATGCCCTTTCCGGTTAAGCAGCCACATCATGCTGTTTGCTACCTTTGGGCCCTGGGTTATGTCCCAGCAAAGCCCTGCAGCGCATTGCAATTTAGCAGATTATATACCATCCTGTAAAGGGGTAATATATCGCCTTGAGGAGCATTACCATAGCTCAGACAGTACTGTAAATATATACTGCTGTGCTGGAACAAACCATATCTTATATGGTAAAACAAATGACAGCAGAGAGCTGTATTTAGGCCATGTGCCCAGCTCTCTTGTTCTCAGAGTAAACATTTTACTTTTCTTTGCTTCCAGTCCACAACCAAAATAGGAGAGCTTTGTCTAAAATTAACCAAGGCTCTTTCATCTTCAAGACATTTGGATTTGTAATTTCAAGCAAGCCCCCCACTCCCACTTAATATGAGAAGAAGAAGAAATTCTCTTTTCCTTGCTACAAACTCCCAGGAATTTCTGGGCTAGCTGCCCTTAGCCAGATCAACAGGAGGCTTTCATAAGTGGGAAATGGTTTTTATCTCCATTTATCCTCTTTTCTGTAATTTTTGAAATTCATTGGCTCAAGTTCTAGTCATCAAAGTCTATAAGAAGCATGGTTTTAAAGGGTTGGACATCTATTAATATGCAAGGCCGCAAGAAAACTCTGTTACAGCATGGAATTTGGAACAAGCTTTGACGGTGATGAAATAGGAAAAAGAGCAGTAAGTGAGGGGGAACTCCCGGTTTTTCGCAGCAAGTGGTCATACAGATCTTAAAACACACACGCCAGTCTTTCAAGTAGTGTTTTAATGCTTGGACTTTGTAAAGTGGCCAGTCTTCTGGAAGGTTGCCTGCCCGCAATTGTATCCCAGAGGTCCTCTTAGGGCAGAAGTGGGCAACCTTTCCTTAGTTTCCCACTGCCCTTGGCTTCAGTTCAAAAGCCCCTCCGCAAGCAATCCGTCTGGAGGCCGGAGCTCTGTCAGAAGTGATCTCTTCTTCCCTTGGCAGTCTGCTGTTTGTAGGGTGGGGAGCAAGGAGAGCAAATGCATTTTTGCTCTGACCTTTTGCACAGCTAGATTTTAACCCCACCTGCTGACCGGCGTGTATCCCCTGGCAGATCCCTGCTACAGAAATGGGGGGCCTGACAGACAGAAAACCTTCCTGTTCTAAGGCCAGGCTTGCTGCCAGACCCCAGTGGGCCCTCCGCATCATGGTACAAATGAGCCCCCCATGCCTCCCACCACAGCCCCCCACCCAATTGTTCTGCTTTATGGATCATGATCTGTTGTCTGGTTTGGAGATTGCACATTGGCCAGGACAGGTGAGGGAACCATTTGCTGCTCTGCCCCAGAAGCAGAATATCTTGAGCTGGTCTTAGATTCACTTCCATCTGGACCAGCCATCAGTGTGGCATTGGAGACAATCTGGAGGCCCTTCCTTTGCCAGACACGTTTCTTCTCTGCTGCAGGATTAGTGCTGCTTCTGATCCTCAGCTCAGTCCCTGGATGAGGAAGGAGTCTCGAGTGATAACAGTAAGTACATGCTTCCTCTCTGCTCCGGCATTTGGTTTGAGTCAGTAATTCTTCTGTGCCTCTGTCTTTATTCATTCATTTAAAGCATTTGCATCCCGTTTTTATCTGCATGGGTCTCAAGAAGGCTTACAACTGGAGCAAAACGGCACATTGAACTATGAAGGTATAAACATATACAATAAAATAATTCTAGCTATATGATAAAATAACCAACCCTTAAAATACTGGATAAACAAAAAGGGGCTGGCCTGGTTCTGTAAGGAATAAAGCTTCAGTGCCAGGTGCACCTTTCTGGGGAGCAGATTCCAAAGCTGGGGTGCTACCACTGAAAAGGCCCTTCCTCGGGTAGCCATTCCCCCAACCTCCTTCAGAGAGGGCTCCTGAAGAAGGACCTCAGTGGAAGATCTTAGAGTTTGGGCAGGTTTATATGGGAGGAGACGTTCCTTCAAATATCCAGGCACTCAACTGTTTAGGGCTTTATTTGTCAAAGTTAACACCTTAAACTGGGCCCAGACTTCAGCTGGTAGCCCATGAAGATGATACAGGACTGGTGTTATGTGGTCACATCTGCCCGTCCTAATGAGCAAGCTTTCAGCTGTATTCTGTATCAACTGAAGTATCTGGAACATTTTCAAGGGTCGCCCCATGTAGAGTGTATTACAATGATCCAATTGGGAGGTTACCAGAGTGTGGATGCCTGTTACTAGGCTCTGTCCATCCAGGTAAGGATGGACCAGCTGAAGCTGATGGTAAGTTCCCCTCTCCACAGCAGTCACCTGGGATTCCAGAGTTAACTCTGGGTCAAGCAGCACTCCCAGACTGTCCCCTCTCTTCCTTAGTGGGAGTGCAACCTCATTCAAAACAAGGCAAATATCACTCACTGGGAAGCTGTACCACCCGCCAACAGAACCTCCATCTTATCTGGATTAAGTCTCAATTTACTGGCCCTCATCCAGTCCATCACACTGTCCAGGCACTGATTCAGAACCATCACCGCCTTACCTGGATTAGATGAGAAGGAGAAGTAGGACTGGGTGTCATCAGAGAACTGGTGATACTGCAGCTCAAACCTCTGGATGACCTCTCCCATTGCTTTCATGCAGATGTAGAACAGCATGGGGATGAAATGGAACCCTGCAGTACTCCATGGGATAATTGCTATGGTGCAGAGCCACAATCCCCCAGCACCACCTTCTGGACTTGGCTGGCCAAGTAGGAGAGAAACCACTGCAAAGCAGTGCCTCCAACGCCCAACTCGGACGACCTATCCAGATGGATACCATGTTTGATGGTATCGGAAGTTGCTGAGAGGTCCAGAAGAGCCAACTGAGCTGCACTCTCCTTCCCTGTCTTTGGCCTGAATGGCTGCCAGTTTCCCATCTCTGTCTTACACTGGTTGCCTGTACAACAGGCTGGCCCATGGGGTGACCCAAAGGCTGCCTACCACTCTCCCTACTGCTGACTGCATTTCAAGCCCTCACTTTCAGGATGGTCCTTGGAACTCTTGTGACTAAGAGGCTCGGTTTGGAGAGTCCGACTGCCACCTCTGAGAGAGAAGCTTGGTGGGTGGCAACAGGGAGAAGGACCTTTTCAGTAGTAGCCCCACTGTTCTGGAACAAGCTCCTCAGTAAGGCTCGCTTGGTGCCTACATTACTATCGCTCACCGAGGAAGAAACATAGAAACAGAGCGAGTCAGAAGGGGTCTCCCAGGTCATCTAGTCTGACCTGAGGGCCCGATGTGGCTGCCATTCCCAGGGACTGTCCAAAACCTGGATTTGGAGCTGCCTGAGTTCAGTAGGATCATTGTTTAGCATACAGAAACAAACTTTAAGGTATTGTTGGACTCATTGGCTATGCTGGTTGGGACTGATGAGAACTGAAGTCTAACATTATCCAGAGGGCTGCACATTCTCCTTCTCCAGCACAGGATTGGGAGAGCTCTGTTTTAAAAGAAAAGTGGGGGAAGGGATCTGTATTGTTAAAAACAGATAGTAAGGCTTACGCTGGATTAAGGAAGAAAAGGATAAGAGAACAGCGTGGGATTTGCATGAAGGAGGGATCCGTGGAGGGAGGTGCACTTAAACTGTGAGCCACCCTGAGCTTATAGGATAGCACAGCATTTAAATAGATAACACAAGGAAAGTGTTCCTCAGTGGGAAACTTGTTTGCCTTAGCCAAACATTTGGCCAAATGCCTAGGAAGAAATGAACTTTCCCCTACAATCGCTGCACCGGAACCTCCGCGCACAGCAGCACACTGTCAATTTTCTTCTCAAAAGGAAGAGTTGTCTAGTCCTCTTGGCACGATATCGCAGCATTTGTTTTGGGCGGCATTCTTGTGCTGGGATGTTATCTTTGATTTGCAAAAACTGCCGTGTTCTCTCCGCAGTCGCAGTCGTTCAGGCAGTGCTGAAGTCTCTCACATTTCCTCCTGAAGCCAAGCGGCTTTGTCTCCCCTCCCCACCCCCACCCCAGATCAGCTTGCCCGCAGTGACAGATGTCTCCCTGCTCTTGCCTTTGCTGACGCCTGCTGATCAACCTGCGAGACCAGATTCTGCTGCAGGGGCACGCAAGCTTTGCAGACACTCTGCTGATCTGGGGGGAACAGAGGACACAGTCCCGCCATTGTTGGTTCACTTGTGATTTTGCAAAGGATGGTCTGCAGAAGTCATTTTCCGCTGTGTTCCAGGAAATCCTGGGATGAGCTGTTCTGAATTTTCATAGGGTTTGCTTTTGAAAAATCAATGTATTGTGTGGCAAAACGTCTCATCAGATGCAACAATGATTCTTCTGGAAGAGTTGATTCCTCTTGAAGGAACACTCACAAAAAACACACGGAGAGACACAATCACCCATTATCCCGGGTGGGATCAATAGCACCAAGCTTTTACTGAGGTTCTGCATCACCTGAGTAACTCCCTTAGTACATGATGGTGCTCACTTCCCATCTCTGTTGCATTCTCTCTGCCCTTTCATTCCAGAATTTTCCTATTCCGGCTTTTCTCCATCTTGTGCTTCAGCTGCACTGTGTGCTGTTCATGTGTGTTAAGAGCTGGGACAAGCCCGGGAGGAATCCAGTCTAGCATAGGTGGGCTTCCTCTTGTGCTCAGCCTGGTTTGCAAAGTGAACAGAGTGGAGAGAAAGTCAGGGAATGAAGGCAGCACAAAAGGTAACTTCGTTCCACATAAGTCGTGGTGGTGCAAAGGCTGCTGCAGGTGGTACAGGAGGAGGAGGATGCTTGTGCCGCGCATGGGCTTAATTCCTGGAGAACCACCCTGCCTTCTTGCATGGAACTTGGACTCAGGGCTATGGCAAGCGGCCCCAAGTCTGGGAAGCGAAGCCCAGGGAATCTGGTGGATTCCCACTCCTGGACAGATCCTTCACACATCCCTGTGTATGTTCACCTGGCGCAGGTGGGAAGAGGAAAGGAAGTGCCCCATCCAGGCACGGGCTCTACAGGGCAGCAACTCAAGACACCTTTCTGTCACTTTCCTGCCTCCTTTGCCCGCCACTCAGGACTTCTAGCAGACGTGCCTTCCTTCCTCTCTGAAAAAAAAAGTTCGCGCTATCCTTTCATCCATTCCCAATTCTTTCTGCTCTTGCTTAAGAAACAACTAGCTGAAATGCATGTCTATGCAGAAGTAAATCATTACCTTCAGTGGCTCTCCTCACAACGAAATCCCATTGACTTCAATGCTGCTAACTTGGGAAGTCTGGGCAGGAGACAGCTGGACTTATTTGATTTGGGGTGGGATTTGCAAGGACAGGGGTAAACAGGGGCACCCTTTCCCTTCTCCATTTTTTTTGGGGGGGGGAGAAGGAGCTATTCCCCCCCCTCTCCATTGCACTTGCGTATAGCTAACAGAGCTAGAATCAAACATGCGCAAACATGGGAAACTAAAGGGACCATTGCCCTGCACACGTCTCCTTTGCACATTCTCATCTATGCCACAAAGCATTCTAGCTAGGAACACCCACCAACAGTGCTTGGGAGCATATCCATGATGCAGGAAAGAGGTCTGAAACCGTGGCTACCCTTTAGCAAGTCTTGCTGGGTGCAGAAGGAGTAAAGAATGCAGGATGTGAATAAAGCGGAGCGTAATGAAATTTGCAAATTTTACCTGCAGTTCATCCAAAGTTTAAGATTTATTCTTAAGTTAGCATGGAAACGCATGTGCACTTAGTTAAGCGTTTAAGCATTTGATCCAACTTCTCACCCAAAAAGGCTTAAGAAGTGGCTTGTGCATAATCAGTAATGTGAGTCAATCCATTCCTGCAGGCTCACAATCCAAAAAGACATGGCAAGCAAGGAAATGGGAATAGGAAGGGAAGGGAAGAAAGCAGTGTGTTTGTATGTTCTTATAATACATGCTTTGTATACAATTTTGCATTAAAATACATTTTTGGAGACCATTTTCCTAATATAATGCAATCTGAACATTCTTTTCATGAATGCATGAAAATATCTATTCATATTTTCCCCACCAAGTGCATTTGTATATTTTCCCCACACACACACAACAAAATAGTCCACTGCAAAATTCAGAGAGATGCAAATTTCAAAGGGTAACTGAGTTTTGGTTCCCATGTCAGTTTTCAAATGTGAAACCAGGTAAGTTTGCATTAAAATGTGAAGAAAAAGAATTCCCCCTCCTATTTGCATGTATTCTGCCATTAAGCCATTCCGTCCAATTTCATTATCACGATGCAATTGTTTCTATAAAAAGAGCATAAATGTTTGCTTCCAATATATTTGCTATTTCCCCTAAGGCACATGTGTTCAGAGGCCATTTCCCCTAATAATGCATAATAATTTTGACTATTTATTTAATATTTAGATTTTTGTACATAAACTCCCCTAATATCCCCTAGTTCCTGCCCAAGGAAATCAAGGGCACCATCCTGTGCACGTTTAGGAAATGAGAAGACCCTGCTGGCGAGTAGGACTTCTTTCAATCTAAACATGCACAAAATTGCACCCATTAAAAAATTCCTTCCTAATGAAAAAGACAAAAGAGGGAGGGAGAGAGCACAAACTGACAGGGGAAAGGAAAGGATAATGGGGAAAGATCCTGTAGGATCGCTTTGTACTAACCGCAAATACATTCTTAGATGCCAGTCCTTATGTAACCAAAACAGCAACAGAGCGAGACGTCGTTCAGCTCACAGGAACGTGCAAAAGCATCTTCAAGGGAAAATGTTAAGGGGCAATTCTTCCCTAGAGCATCTTAGTGCAGACTGAGAAAAGGGGTGAAAGGGGTGAAAAGAAAATGGAGCACAATGTCCTGGAAAGGGGTATGACAGGCAGAAGCACAGGCATGATTTTGTGATGCGAACCACTCCAAAAACTTCATTATGAGGCAGTTCTGAATATGGCAAGTAATTACTCACTCTCAATTAATTACAATTACTTCCCTAATTACCCTTGTTGATTGGAAGGCACTGAACTCAGAGGCTTCAGATCATCCAGTGCAGGGTGGAAGAAGTGGAGACAATCTTTGTCACCTTGTCCCCCTGCTCTACATCTTTTGCTTGTCTGGCAAGGGGTGGGGAACCTTAGGTTAGCTCATCTCCTGACCTCTCCAGTCTCCTTCGCTCCCCCCACACCGAAAGGCTCTCTTCTCCCCCCCGCTCCACTTGGGGGTCATGTTTCCAAGCTCAGAGGCCGGCCCATGTGGCTCTTTCCATGCCAGCTGTGCAGGGGAGTGAGGAGAAATCTCTGATTACCCCTTCCAAAGTCTGAGTGCTGTCTGTGACCACAGCGAGGGAAACCCACAGCATCCTATCACCCCCTCAGAGGATTTCAAGGGGTCTTAGGATTGCTCCCTTAAAGACTAAAATCAAGGTTTTTGATCAAGGCAGTTCTGCCATTTTTAGTGGAGTCCTTGCAGATCTTCAAGTACAGCAAAACGCTGTTGTACAGCGATGAAGCTTTGGCCACTTAAAAAACAAACAAAAAAGCCAGCCAGATGGAGTGTGATATAGAACAATTTTAGCCATGGATCTGTCACCCACCAGACCCAAGTACATCTTTCAGAGGCACAGTGGAAACCTGGGATCATTCCTTGGAAGAAAAGCTGCCGGCATCCTGTGATTTGTGGGTTTTGTAAGTTGCTCCAAGCTTTCAAGAGCTCTCCTAAATCAGTTCAAACCAGGTTGCTGTGGAATTGGTGGAAGAAAGACCCTTGCATGTGGCCTGGGGAGGGCTGAGAGTTTAAAAATAAAACTCACACACTCTTGTGTTCAGAACACATTCCACGTTTAGCCATTAAACTAATTGGTACCACACTGCGCTTGGTTTTGCCCTTTGACTATTCACTGTTTCCTAGGTCATGTTACTTCAAGATGTTCTTTGCCCCCAGGGTGCTTCTATGGCCTGCCCTTTCGAACTCTTAATCCTATTCTCCAACCCACCCGCCTGCCCGCCCAACAACAACAACAAAAATACCAGCAGCTTGGATCACTCTCAAAAGTAGAAGATTTTTTTTTCATGTGTTAATTTCTCCCTTCCTTCCTCCCTTGGTAATTGTTCATGTTTGACTCCTGGGAGTCCAGCTAAAGAGCACCGGGTGAAACCCCGGTGATCTGTAGTGGAACTATTGCCCTTGGCCAATGTTAGAAAGACCTTGTCTTCTGTTACGATGCAAATAATTTTATTAGGCATATTCTGATCCATCTGTCACATGCTGAGAAATTAGGACTGTGGCTTTGGTATATTCACACCCTGTAGTTTGATATGCATTCCTACTCCATTCTGATGAAGAAAGAAGTCCACCGAAGAGCTTTTTCTTGAAACCATATCTGGGGAGTGGCTGGTCCCCAAATACTGAAAGTAAATTCTCAATACAGACATTCTAGGTCCATCTGAAACTAATGGGCAATCAATTCTGGACAAGAAAGATAAGGAAGACAATGGCATTTGGGTCACTAGGCCTCTCCTTTCAGGATGGTCAGAGCTTGTCAGAAGGATTCTTTCATTGCTCTCAGGATGCTGTGGCTCCTACTGATAAAACAGAAAAAGAAACAGGACCCCTTAAGTACATGCAGGCACTGAACATCATGTCTGCTTTAGCCCCTGGTGCTGAGTACTGGACATCTTTTGCTAAGCTGCAGGAGTGTGGACAACCCTATTAGTCCCTTCAGAGAGGGAGATACCATTTGGTCTTCACTGGAAGGACATTCCCAGTAAGACCAAAATCAATCTCTCTCTCTCTCTCTCTCTCGCTCTCGCTCTCGCTCTCGCTCTCTCTCTGGTAGTTAGGTCAACTTAAGTGGATTGTAATTTAGAATATATGTATATCACGTGTTTTTTTTTTCCTGCCAGACCGTGCTGTGTGCCACTGTGTCAGGGCCTTTTGGAAATTTTCTATGGAGGCTATCAAAGGAAGAGGAGGCTAATAACTAGATCGCCCTGGCCAAGAATTGCAGCCCCCACTCCAAGAAGTATTTTGTGTTGCAGTTCTGTTTGTTGATTTGAAGGGTCATTGATGGAAGTGACTTTGGAACCTGAAATGCAATGAATAGATAGAAGCATGGAAAAGAGCTTTATTCGAGTGCCCACCTTATTGGAGGGCAGAGAAATAAGCAGTAGAGGGGGGATTTATTTCCCCAAATTTCTCCTTGGAAAGAAGGCATTCTTCCATATTTTCTGTTTTGTGTTGCATGGGTTCTTTCTGTTTGGCTAGTGTTTTCTCACCTTCTGAGAACAACTTGTTTATTTCTTAGAAGCTGCCGGGAGACCCCTCACTGAACATTGTGTGTTCTGGAAAGGCAGAACAGAGGGACCTACTGGTGATGAGTTGGAGTCAAAGATTTCCAATGGTGGGAAAATATACTTCCTGTGGAAGACCTGGATATTTTGCTTCACATTCACCTAGCAAAGTTACACTGCTAAGTTTTGCTTGTACTGCAGAATTCAGTATATGCTGCTCTGTACTGCAATGTTTGGTGTGGAATCTCTGGAAATTGACTTGAGATGTGACGATCAATCTTGCTTTTGAAGAAATCTGTTTTATTATGAAAAGGGAATCTGGAAGGTGGACCCACAGCGTTGCTATTCTAACTTTTAAAGCAAAGGGTGTTTAGGCTTAGCCCAGACAACTTCATTTCCTGCTTGTTTGTTCATGCACGTGTTAGGAAACAGGAACATAAGCAAAGAGCACAGCTGGATCAGATGAAAGGCCCACCTAGTCGAGTCACTGCCCCTGCAATGGTCAAAGACAGTGGTCAAAGGTCTGTCCACAGAAAACCCACAAGCAAAACCTGACTGTAGCAGCATCCTGCCACCCGTGTTCCCCAGCAACTGATGTGCACACTGCTTCTGAGCCTAGAGGCCTGTATAGCCATCAGCACTATCTATCTATCTATCTATCTATCTATCTATCTATCTATCTATCTATTTGGAACACTTATAAGCCGCCCCACTCGCAAAAGCCTCGGGGCGGCTTCCAATGCAAATAAATAGCTATACAAATGCATAAAAATCTGGAGACATCCCGGCATAAATATAAAATCAATAAATAAATTCAACAATTAAAATAACGTTTAAATGAAAAGGTCTTGGCCTGGCTCCGAAAAACAAATAACAACGGCACCAGGCGGACCTCTCTGGGGAGCGCATTACATAAGTGGGGTGCCACCGCAAAGAAGGCCCTCCTCCGGGTGCTCACCCTCCTAATATCTTTCACGGAGGGCTCCCGGCGAAGGGCCTCTGCCACCGATTGCAAGGGGCGGGAGGGCGCATATGGACGCAAGCGCTCCTTTTAGTAACCATTGCTAGCCTTCTGCTCCAGGAATGTGTCCAGTCCTCTTTTGAAGCCATCCAGACAGGTGGCCATCACTACTTCTAGAAGTAGATTCCATCTTTTCACTATGTGCTGCATCGAGCACTTCCTTTCCTCTGACCTAAAACGTCTACCACCCAGCTAGAGGGGGAGAAAAGTCTCTCTATGCGTCTTCTCTGCGACATGCATCATTTTTCACACCCGTAAGGTCTTCAGGTAATCACCTCTCTTCTAACCTTTCTTTGCAGGACAGTTTTCCAGTCCCTTGAGGATTTTACTTGGTGCTTCCTGCACTTTTCCCAACTCTACCATTACTTTCACCAAACCCCAAGATCCTTGTCCTGGTCAGTCACTGTTAGCTCCGTCCTCATCAGCTTCTACTTAAGGTTGGGATTGTCCTCACTTTACATACATTTGCATTAAACTGCCCTCACCATCGTTCGATAACACCTCCAACGTTTTCATCCTCTTGGAATGCTGTTCTTCTCTATACTTTTTTCCCTTTCTACCTGTGCCCAGCTCCATTTGCCCAGCTGGCCATTTTATGCCATTTATTTTATTTAATTAATTGGGTACAAAGGACCATTCAGAATTATTCCTCTCCAGGTAGACTGTAACACATTTAAACAAAGTATAACAGATATTACAAAACCAACCATAAAACACATTTAAAGAACACAGCAAGGTGAGAGTAAACAATCTGCAATGATATAAGCTGACAGGGGGGAAAGGTTGTTAAAACTAGCAGCCTAACTACCTATTATGCATTCATTTTGTGTTATTTATTCATAATTCTTCCATTACACTCAATATATTAAAATCTCTAAGCAGTTCATACTAAAAGCAGCTCGAGCACAACCTGTTTGAAAGACATAAATGCAAGGTCTAGAAGATACACTGTTTCTTGTGTCCACCTGTTTACAGAGCAAATTCCACTGATGGAGGGCCACCACAGAAAAGGTCCTGTTTCCTGAGCCTACCCATCTTATATATCTTGCGACAGCCTCATGAACGGGGTTCCAGAGGCTGATCATGAGGTCCCTGCATTTTTATGGCTGCAAACAGGCCTTGAAATTACTGGGTCCCAACCTATTTGGGAACCTAGACTTAGCCACCATTTTACAATGGTTCTGGAAATTGACTGGCAACCCATATTTGCTGATAGGTGTCGTATATGTGGTGCTTCACAAGCGACAGGGCTGCTGCATCCCACAGCAATTAAAGCTTTTTTTTTAAGGCTGCCCCACACATGCACACAACAGTACTCTTGGTGCAACCACAATGTGGTATCATCTTATAAATCGACACAATTTGGTTTTGTCTGGATTTTGCAATCATGAAATATATGAAACCTATATTTGTTATTAGTTGAGATCCAGTATGCTGCGGCTTGGTGGTAAGCATTGGACTGGGAACCAGAATCGAGTGGGGTTCTAGTCCCCACTTAGCCACAAAGCTTACTGGGAGGTGAAGGGGCTGTCAAAGACTCCTACCTAACCTGCCCCACAGGGTTGTTGTTCTGAAGATAAGATGAAGCTATGTAAGATACATTGGGTTCTTCACAAGGAGAAAAAAGACAGGATATAAATACCTATTATTATTATTATTAGTAATAGTAGTAGTAGTAGTATCCATATTTTGTACTAATCTGTATAAGCACAAAAGAAAACTAATTAAAAAACCACATTGCTTTATGGAATTTCTGATGATCCAGCAGATAAAAGTCAAGCAGCTAGATGAGTTCAGGAGGGAAGTAAACATTACATTTAGAAGGAGGTAAACATTCAGGGTACAATCCAGTCAAAATTAGGTGTTGGCAATTTCATCAGCAAGGGGATGGGACTTAGTAGTGATCAGTTGAAGTCTCAATAGGAAAGAGAGTGCTGTTATGCATTACTGTATGAGTGGAGGGCATATATTTAGAACCCTTCATCCTTCTGCAGTGCACATTATTTCCAAAAGCAAGCCCACGGATCCACTGCTTCAGAATTTCCTTTCAGACTTCGCTTTGCAGCTTGGATGGTGGGCAGTAAAACGTGATAAGAAGTGAGCAGCAAGCATGATTCTGGCAAGGAAAGGCTCGCCATGCCTCTGCCGTCTCCGCAAACTCAGAAGCACACCTTGCGTTCCTTTTCTGCTTGCATAGGAAAAGTCCTCCACTAGACAATTTTGTTCTGTACTTTGTTAGATAGCAGCTGCTTTTTCTTGCTCGGCTGCACTGCCACTCCTGGACACACCCATGCACACCAGCCGCAAACACAAACATCGGCACAAGTACCTTCCTTGGAGTAATGTATTTTCTAACAGTGACTTTGGCTTTGCATATAACGAATTCTCTGAAAAACCCATGCAGATTTTTCCTTGCCACTGCACCAGCCCCAAGTTACAAACTTGGCACTGATGAAAGGCTGGAAAGATTATCTCCAGCAAACACTTGACTTAACTTTTGATGCCAAGCCATAGAAAGATCTTGGCCAGCCACACTGAGTAGCCAATCTGGCTTCAGGAGAGACTTGCTACATATAAAGTGCCCATGGATTTCCAGAATTAGCATCTTCCTTTGCCCAGACATTCTAAGCATTTGAAGCATCTGCTTTCCGTTCTTGCCAATGGCCAAAGATGAACTTTGGACTTGAGTGACATCTTGCAGCTGGGTGAGCTATTTATTTAGCACTTTCCAAGAAGGAATACTGGAACCAATCTGCTTTTCATCACTGCTCCTTTTTTAGATTGAGAATCAAAAAGGCCCAAGAAGCAATTTTTAATATGTGTTTGCAGAATTAAAAGTTAAAACAAAGGGATTTGAATCCATCTGCTTCAAATCCATCTGCATGGGGGTTTTCTATTTTATTTTTACTACAGTCTTTTAAGTTTGATAAATGCTGACTGGTCCAAAGTGCTCAGTGAGCTTCATGGCTAAGCAGTGATTTGTCGAACCCAGATCTTCGCAATCAAAGTGCAACCTTCTGCAGACTATACATATCTGGCTCTTCCTATCTTCCCATTTGACCCAGAGTCAAAATAGTTCAGCTACTGACCCAGCTGAGTCTCTGAGAAAATACTCCCTGGTTTACCAACTTGCCATCCAAGAGGTAATCTGAATTGGGACAGAGAGTATCTCAGGACCAAGGCTAGTCTAAAGTCTAGCCCTGTGGTTGGAGAAGCAGCAGGCATACAGAGAAGAGTCAATGGGCAGGTGTTGATGAAGCAGAGAGAAGAAAGCAAGTGCAGGGTTTCCCTCTGCAAAGTGTTGTCCAGACCGAGGGAGCTTTGTAGTGGGCAGGAGCATGTGACTGGCTCTCCAACACCAGCTGACAAGAACCGGAGTCCTTCAGCCTGTGTGGCAGCCTCATGTGGTGACCTACCAGAACTGTGGCTTGGAGCATCTTCCTGGCAGTCAGGTAGGCTCTGGAGACCCTGATCCTACAAGGTAACCATTGGGACCTCTTGAAGAGGAAGGCCTATGAAGACTTTCTGCTTAGGTAATAAGACCTTCTTGGCTCAGGTGTGCTTCTCTGTGTTCTTCAGCTCCGCCCCACCTCTGACAGACACTTATAGCTCGGCCCTGATGGCATGTAATTCCCAAGACAGGGAGGATTCCGAGTCCAGGGGCACCCCATTATGAACTGCCAAGTGTAGAGAATACAGAGCAATCTTCAGCTCACTCTTGGTTCAAGTCTTTCAGGGTCTAACAGGGAAGACAGGAGGCCTTTCCTCACCTTACAAGGTGCTTTTCTTCATTTGTAGATATGCCCGTCTTTTTCCTTGCCATTTTGTGCATCTGGGTGGCAATGGGGAAGAGAAGGACAGAAGGAGGATACGGAGGTGCATGCATGGGAGGGAAGGAAATTCTCACTCCTGTCCTTTCCTTCCTGTTACCTTTTCACACCCATACATTGGTCTATGTCTTACCCTAGCTGCCTGAGTGGAAGAGAGGCTTGGTGAGCATGGTGAGTTGGAGGAGTACATAAGAGCAGAACATAAGATGCTACCTTATGCCAGCTTTGACCATTGGTCTGTACTGCAGTGCAGCAGCATCTGCTCTAACCAGCAGCAGCCTTCCAGGTTTTCAGATAAGGGTCTTTCCAAGCCCTCATGAGGATGCAGGAGACTGAAACTGGACCCTTCTGTTAGCAGAGCAGGAGATCTCTTGCTGAGCTAAGAAAACAGGTCTAGTAAGGGGACTCCTCCACTTTCCTCACTTTCCCATCGACTCTCAGCCATATGTCACCATTCCTCTCCTGCTCCATTTCAAGGAGAACAGCGAGTCTGTGCTTAGTACAGTAGCCAAAGGCAGAACAACACAGTAAAAAGAAGGTGCTGATGATACCTGGAAATGGTTCCCATCTCTTTCTGTAGTGATCTCTAGTTCAAGTCTCCTCGTATCAGTATCTGCTTCCTTGTTGAAAATGGGATGGATGGATGGGACACAGAGACCTCATAAAGATGTCTGAAACACAGAAACATAGAAACAGAATGAGTCAGAAGGGGCCTCCCAGGCCATCTAGTCTGACCCCCGGCTCCAGCCAGCTTTGCTCATGACATGCCCACCCTGTGCATGTCCAGCCTATCCTTGAACACCCTCACCGATGGGGCCTCAACCACCTCTCGTGGAAGCCCATTCCACACCCTCGGGGTCCTTACTGTCAGGAAGTGCTTCCTGGCATCCAAACAGAACCTTGGCTCCCTGAGCTTTGCTCCGTTGGAGCGCGTCCTGCCTTCCTCTGCAGGGCAGAACACGTCTCTACCCACCTCCGTGTGACATCCCCTCACATACCTGTATGTCGCCAACAGATCCCCTCTGAGTTTCCTCTTCTCCAGGCTGAAGAGACCCAGTTCCCCCAGTCTCGCCTCATATGGCATCCCCTGCAAACCGGCCACAAGGTTGGTGGCCGGTTTGCAGGG
>NW_025336296.1:1776677-1807762 GCF_004798865.1 Varanus komodoensis
CACGTGCATGTCCAGCCTATCCTTGAACACCCTCACCGATGGGGCCTCAACCACCTCTCGTGGAAGCCCATTCCACACCCTCGGGGTCCTTACTGTCAGGAAGTGCTTCCTGGCATCCAAACAGAACCTTGGCTCCCTGAGCTTTGCTCCGTTGGAGCGCGTCCTGCCTTCCTCTGCAGGGCAGAACACGTCTCTACCCACCTCCGTGTGACATCCCCTCACATACCTGTATGTCGCCAACAGATCCCCTCTGAGTTTCCTCTTCTCCAGGCTGAAGAGACCCAGTTCCCCCAGTCTCGCCTCATATGGCATCCCCTGCAAACCGGCCACCAACCTTGTGGCCCTACGCTGCACTGACTCTAACCTGGCTATTTCTTTTATGTAATGAGGGGCCCAAAACTGAGCACAATACTCTAATTGCGGGTGCACCAGAGTCCTATAGAGTGGTAGTAATAGAATCTGGGACAATTTGAATTAGATGTAATAGTGGGGAGAGGAAATCCATTTGGGGTTGACACTTTCAATGAAAATTCACATTTCTGCTATTCCACCCAATAGAAATGACATGGTTAGACTGGCAGCAGTTTTCATTCTAGAATTGGTAACACTGGTTGCGCGTGCACACACACACACACACACACATCATGTTTCCCCATGAACTATCAATTGTGTCAATTCCACCTAGTATCCTAAAATCTAGGGGGAGGGAAGAGCATCTAGTATCATGTTCCCCATCATAATGTTTTACCTCTAAAGTTAAGAAAGTAGATTAGACCTTGTGTCTCAGTAGCTACTAATGAACTGATTTGCAGTGTCTCATTAACAAGCATGGGGCATAACCTCTTCCTAGTGAGATAACAATGGGCATTGATGGGTTATGACATCTGGAAGACCATTCACTCCCCTTTAGGTCATGTATGGAAACACACTTGGAAGAAAATTCCACTGGAATCAGTGTAACTTTCTGTGTGAAAGAGTTCAGGGTCAGGATTCCAGCTGCCTTCAAAGAATACGGACAGTTCAGACATTAGTGTCTCTCTCCTTATGTGACCACTTTATTTTAGTTTTTCACAAATGGAGCCTCAAACAGATCCTGGAATTTACTAAAAAATATTTGGTGATTTTGAAATGCAGCAAATAGAAGTCACATCCTACATTATGGCCCAGACTGACCCTTCAGAATATATTTCATTACATGAAAAATCCATTCAAAAACAATGAATTCGAATTAAAACGACCAATCCTTTCCAGTAGTAAAGGCCACTGGAGTTTGGGTGCAGGTTACCTTAAGTAATTTGAAAGAAAACCAGGTTATTTAGCATAATTAGGGACATATTTAAAGATACATCGGCATTCACTTTAACTGGGGAATAGTCCCTTTGTTTACCATTCTGTCTAGTGGAAGGAAACTGGCAGATGGGGACGTGTGAACCGAAGAATAATGCATGGAAGTGGTGGCCTGCAATGCCACCCACGGAATTCACAAGAAGAGAGCATGATTAGGAGATGGTGAAGATGTCCTGAAATGAATCCCCTGTTGTCTGAAAACAGATGCATCCTCTGTCACTCCTCTCAAAGAATGCAAATCCTTCCTTTTTCAGGAGGAAAGGTTGCTTGGGCCATGCAAATCCAGCAGACAGTGAGTCCATTATCCCTCATTACAGAGGAGGGAGTTCAGCTATTCATCTTGGAGTTAGTTAGATCACCCTTCTTCAATCTGGCTCCCTCCAAATGTTTGGGACTACAGAACACATCATTCCCCTCCATTATCCATGCTGGCTGAGGGTGATAGCAGCTGAAGTCCAAAACACCTGGAAGTGAGACTGGCCAATTTTGTCTGTTTCACTTTTTTCCTGCTTTGGAATTGTTTAGATCTTGAGTTCTAAAGATCTTTCTCAGGATCTGCAACTTCACACACCATTTCTCAATGAATATGCAGATTCACAAAAGTGAATAGACATGAAATTCCCACCCCGCTGGAAAGGGCAAGTTCAATAAGTATTGTTATTCTTAGATACATATCTGTAAATCATCAAAATATGAACTCAGTGAAGTTTTCCAGCTGTCCTTTCAAAACTCTTTTCCACTTGAGCTTTTATCGGACTATGAGCTTCATTTTCTCCTTTTTACATGAACATCTATGCACATTTTTGTGTGGCTTTTGCTAATGCACACATCAATAGTGCACATATTTTAAGTATACACAAGTTTTTCCCATTGAATAAAATGTGCACATTTTTCATGCACAATTTGCAAATGTATGCATGTAGCTGAATGCATATTTTAATTTTTGGTCCACAAATAATATTGCAGCCCTATAAATGTATGGACTTTGACTGCAGATTCCATGTTTTGACCAAGAAAGTATGAACTACGTGAAATGCTGATCAAAATCAAGTGGAAAGGCATTTCTCATAGATTCCTATTTCTAGCATGGATAGAGCCATGGTTTACCTGCCTAACTGCTAAAGAGAAGGACCCTGCTAGGAAAAGAAGTAGCAATCCTTGTAAACCACTAATAGGGTTGAATGTACAAGGTTTCATATCCAGATTTTGGAGACATGGTCCCCTTCCAATCACAGAATCCTAACAGCATTCAATGCAGAGTACAGGGCATGATAGCTTTGGCCCTGCATAGGCAAATCTGCGAGTTCAATTTCTCCCATATTTTAACTTTTAAATATCAAATCCTTTCTGTCTTAAATACAAAGGCATTTCTGGGTATTGGTAAGTTTGTTTATTTGTTTCCTAGATGTACATTGTTTTTATTGTTGTAACATTTCTATGCAACCCATAGCCAAAGTACATATCTCTCTCTCTTTTTTTTAAACAAAGAACTCTTTCTTAGAAAGTTGTTATCCATTAATGAACTGAAATGCAAGTCTCACCCATTCCGGCCTGGAGAACCGCAGCCTGGGGAAGTCTGCCTTATGCAATTGTACGAAATAGTGTCCTTATTTGATTTGTACAGTGCTCCCAGCCCTTTGCAAATATGTCTTAAGGTGAGATGGTTAAAAGGAGGAGACAGGGAGAGAAGAGGGACCACTGGGGTCTTGAAAACAGGGAAATTGCACTGGCCAAACCTTGCTGATCAAAGCAATTATTTTCAATGGCTGCTATTCCTTTAAGGAAAACCTGAAAATGCAGCGGAAGGCAGTCCAATGAGTATCTGCAGCTTAAGCTTAGCAAGCACACTTAATGCTAATACAGAGCATTGGCTAATGAGCAGTTATGGATTAATCTCTCACAGTGTATCAATTTAAGAGAGGAAGTGCTTATAATCCATTTAAAAATACATTCATGCCGCCGCTTCTGTTGGTGCCTTTAGTGGCAATGAGTGTCTGCCTTTTTCCAGATGATAATGTGTCATAGTGGGAAGCAAAGTGCCTTAATCAAATATACTGCAGACAGACTTTATTTAAGTTGCTTTTGGAGTTGTTGAAGGGGAAGGAAAAGTTAGCATCCTTTTTTTCTTTGTATCTTAGTGATGTTTGCGAGCACAATTGATCATACTCAGGACTGTTCTGTTCTTAACGAGAGCAATCTGGGTCATGTAGTTAAGAATTTTTCAGAGACTGGAATGCTAAATTCTACCACTTGTCTACTTTATGGAAACTCGGCATGTTTACGCAATTCTGTCTTACAATTACTATTATTACTGATTTCATCTCTGTACCACCCAATAGCCAAAGATGTCTTGACAATTCACATCAATTCATAAGCATAGATACAAAGGTAAATGAAAATGCAATGGAATACAGTGCAAAATTCCAAGATAAAAATTTAAAGCAGTTTAAACAATCTGAATACCAATTAAAATGGTTAAAGCAGCTGCCTTAGACCTTCATATGTCATTAAGTGCCTAGGAATAGAGGACAGTCTTAACCTGGCACTGAAAATATGACAAAGCCGGCACCAGGTATCCACCGGGGGAGATCACTCCAGAATTGGGAGCCTCCACCTATAAGGCTCTTCTTGTTGCTGCCTCTCTGTGGGCCTCCCTTGGATGTGACAGTCAAAGGAAGATTTTAGATATAGGTTATTATGTTCAAGTTAAATATGATTACATAAGGCACCGTTTCCCCACCAAAACTCGAACCATTGCTGAAATCTGCACCCAAAGGTGCCATTACAGCAAACTGGCCCTTTTAAGGACAAATAGCAACTAGAGGGGATTTTGTGCAGGGAAATGGCACGGGTGCAAACCTCTCCCCACTTGCAACACAGACCTTATCTGAACTCACACACACACACACACACACAGGTCCAGAGGCTGCCAATTCTAAACAAAGGAAGAATAGCAAGCTTAGGAGAGGAGGTGGCAAGTTTTGCCTATTTTGGTACTAGCATCGCCTAAGAGAAACTTGTCTGGACTTGCAGGCTATACATTCCCAAAGACATGGCTGTGTGCAGCAGAGACGCATGAGCTCCTCAAAGCTTTCAGAATTCTACCTCACAGCTCATTCCAACTCATGTGATATCAAATTGTGCGATCCTTTTCCCCCTCCACTTTGCACAGAAAAAAAGGCTATATTTGTGCAAAGGCGCTCATCAACATTTTCCTATATTTAGGGCATGTTAGTGCACCGTTTTTAAAAGCATGCATTTTTCAAGCTTGCATTTCAAAGCTACGCAACTTTAACCTATTTTTCTTCTGTTCTGCAAATTGTATTGCATGTTCAGAAACATACAGACTCCAACACGAAATTGCATCTGTGGGTGTTTCCAAGAGATAAAAATGGATACATTCTGCTCAAAAGATGTACTGAAAATATTTTCTCATCTATCCCTACCTACATCGTTCATGACAGCCTTTGAAGCTATAGCTGACCTAGCTAAGCAGCTGACATCCCCTGCTTTGCTCTGTGATTGGTGTCCGAGGCTGAAATGAAAAGGAAGAGAAATGTGTTGGAGTTATTTGCTTAGCTGTTGCCCAAGCCCCCATTAGTACGGCGGACGCACCACCCTCCCTTGTGTCCTCACACACAGCATAAAGTCATTGATGTCAATGCTCCAAATAATTTATCTCCGTCTGAGTCAGCAGTTCCATGTGTGTGACAGTTGAGTTCAGTGCACAAACCAAATTGTTTATTTATAAGCTGGCTTCTCTTAACAGAGATCCATTTGGAGGGTTAAAATTAGTTAATTGCCTCCCTACCCTACCACCTTTTTCAAGGAGCACCGTCAGGAAAGGAGAGGTCACCCCTTGCTCAAAATGTATTCATTGCAGGGGGAAGCGGGCAACCAATATCCGGAGATGCACACTGCCTGTTCCATAAAGGCACCCCACAGGGCTCCAAAATTCGCTCTTTCTGCATTGCTGGGGGCTCATGCCATGGGACTTTTCACAGCGACTTTTCTACCTGTGGTGCATGAAAACAGGTCCACTTATTCCTCTCTGTGTCAATTGCAGATGGACCGATAGCTTGGGATATCCGCCTCCCCTCTCCTGTGCCTGATCTATCGAGCTAGAACAGGGGTCCTCAAACTTTTCCACCAGGGGGCCAGTTGAAAGCTGCCAGTGCTGGGCGCAGGCCAGGAAGGTGGTGCCGGCAGTACGTGTGGGCCGGGGTGGGGGCGGCACATGCGGAAACGCACCGCGAGGCAAGGCGAGGGGAGGCGGGAGCAGGCACATGCCATGAGGTGTTCTCCAAGTGAGCAAACCACTGCCTCCCCATGCGCGGGGCGAGATGGGCAGCGACAGGCACGTGTGTGGGTGTGGCAGGTCCAAATGGGCATGGTGGGCCAGATCCAGCCCCTGGTCCATAGATTGAGGACCCATGATCTAGAAGGTCCTCCGCTTTTCCAAGATATTTTATGATGTCCATCGGTTTTCGGTGGCAAAGACTTCTTCTTGACTTTAAGCAACCATTTGCTCACCCAGGAACCACATTCCATCTCAGGTCACGTGCTGGTGGCTGCATGACAGAGTGTCGTGAGCCAGGTGTTCTCTCCCCAGCAAGACAGACTCTCCAGCACCTCTTGCAAGCGCCTTTGTTCTACAGAGAAGTCCAAGCAGACGCAGAGCGAAATGTTGAACCCTCTCTGCCCCCCTTTACCCAAGGCTTTGCTTATGAACCCTTCTAGGCCTGTCTCAGGAATCCGCGTTTGGTTTCTTCTGAATTTTACATTGCAGCCATCCAAACAAAAGTGAAACCAAAAAAGGAACAATTGCAGAATTATAGAATAGAAGGTTTGGAAGAGGCCTGGAAGACTATTCAGTCCAGCCCTTGCTCAATGCAGGAACAATGCATTCCTTACGAAAAATAACACAGGGGAAAAGTCATTCTATTGGATGTAGAATATACATGTAAATGTATATGCAGGAACATACACTATGAGAAAGGCTCACAAAATGTAAATGAATTTTTAAAGTGCAAACTGACGTTAAAATGGGTGCAACAAACATAAGGTTGGAAAATGAGATGCCAACAGGGAATAAAACTAATTTGTTCATCCATGTGACCTTGAGCCCATGTGACTGTAGACACGCCTGCAGGAGGGAGGGACTAGGGTAGGGATGCTATCAATCATGTGGTTTGAAGGGCTGATGGAAAGTGTCTGAAAAGATTTCCCTTTTGCTCAAGGTCTAGCAGTCAAGAAGAAGAGCACCCATTTAAGTCTTACACCAGTCCCTTTGTAATGGTAATTATCCTTTTTTTCTGGACACTCCCTTGGAATCCTTTTTTAGATGACGGCACAGTCAATAAGATGTACTCAGCCGTCTAAGATGTACTCAGCCAATGAGCTGCCTAGAGCCCTCCCCTCCCCATTCTTATAGATCCAATTGCCCAACAACAGAAAGCCTTTGCTTTCCCCCAGTGTAGTTAAAGCACAATATCAGGGATGTCCCAAGGGTTAAAATGAGATCTTGGAGGTCATAGTCCATCATCAGGCAGGGCTGAAGGTAAAAGGAGATGGGACAAAATTGCCATAAATACCAGACTCTTTGAGTTCAGAGTTCTTACTGCCTGCCCCCAAATTTTAGGAAAGGCATTTAAAGCTCCAGTGGGAGGAGTCATGGCCTTTTGGGGAACTCCAGAGGGCCAGATTGAGATTTCAAGTGGGTTAGGTTTGGCCCACAAGCTTGGGATGCAACGACCCTGAATGACTGGATGTCCCAGCCATCTTGGTAGGCCAAAGCCTGGACTCACAGGCACCTTTCCTGTAATCTGACTGGCCTTTTAGCTGCATGTGCCCCCATTTGATCCCAGCTGTCCTTGCCCAGCAACGCCACAAAAGAGCTGAACTGCAATTGCATCTTTGGGAAATGGGGGAGATCCTCAGTGAGTGTCAAGTCACAGTGGAGTCCTCCTTCATTCGATGACCAAAGATTTTCCTTGCTGTTCAGACACTCCAATAGAGGCAGTTCCACCCTCACTGCTCCAATGAATTGTCTACCTGCAAGGAGAAAGAAATTGAGAAAAGAGAAAGAGAATGTGGCAGGGCTGGAGTGGGGAGATTCCTAATAGGGTTAAGAGTACCAAGGGATGCTGCCAGGTATGACCCCAGAGATCTTACCTTACTCTGGCCAGCAGGAGCAAGAGAAGAAGAAATAGTTGTGCCTCCTGCTTCATTTGTTGGTTGTCCCCTGCACCCATTCACATTTCACTGGGTAAAGTTCTGCTGGCAGAAAAGATGGGGATGATAGGACATCATGGAGGGAAAAGCTGCAAGGATTCAAGGTGTTCCCACTGGATAGATAGGATCTGTGGTGTGATGGCTGACAATACTGTGAATAAATGTCCCCAGAGCTTGATTGGCTTCTGTTTCAGGAACTGAAGCGATGATACTACAATGCAGTGCCAACAATACTAAGAGCCACACATGTGTTAAGTATAAGAACCAATAATGTGCTGTGACTAGAAATGATGCTCTTGCACTGCAGATGGCAGAGAAATCCACAATGGACTCAAATGTATTCAGTTTTCTAAGAACTGAGTCCAACAATGATTCTGCAGAGGACTTGTTTTTCCAAAATCATGCCGTAGAAAAACACAGAAAGTTTTAAAAAATGCACCCCCCCCCTCCATAAGCTAATGTGTGAAAATACACATTTTGGCAGAATTTGTGCATTTTCTGGACTGCAAATTTGCACAAAAGTGAATTTGTGCTAATATGTTTGTACAAAATCCAATTCTGTCAATGAATGGATGATAGAATTATAAGTCACCAGACAATCATCAAAATTTAAATACAACAAGATTTTATAATATCCAAACAATTACATTCAATCCAAGCAATATCCATACAATTAAAGTAATAAAAAACAACATTCCTTATCTTGGAACAAATCAAACTTCAGAATCACAAATCGGCGAGCAAGAAAAAATACTCTTGTGCTCACAAACTGCCTACAAGCAAATTGAAGAGATTCTTCACCCATCCCCAGTTCTTATTTCTTACTAGAGCCAAGAGATGTTGTTGTTGCTAGTCGTGAAGTCGTGCCCGACCCATCACGACATCCTTGCAAAAAAGTAAGACGGGCTATTTCCTTTCCTTTCCTTTCCTTTCCTTTCCTTTCCTTTCCTTTCCTTTCCTAGTCCTATTTACTAAAGGACCAGAGAGCTGGCCCACTGTTACTTAATATCTTGAATAATATTCTCAAGGTGTGAGCAAAGAACATACCTATTAAGTTGGCAAAGACAGTGAAAAGATGAGGTGCTATAAGAAACTGGAGGTAGGAGAGCAAGGCAGCAAAGAGGGAACTTAATAAAAGAGACTAAGAGTTTATAATATTATAGATATAACTAACTTTATAAAAGGGACTAAAAGATTTGAGCTAAGAGTGTGTAACTACAATTATTGAAAGAAGAGGGAGAAAAGAATCTGTGCTCTTTACAGAAGAGCAGCATGAATAAAACCAGGAAAAGGGAATAAGACTGTGCTTTTCTTGAAGAGTTTTTTTTTTATAAAATTAAGAATAGTAACTGAAGAGTCCTTGGTTGACTCTTTGTTCATCATATATTGTTCATCATATATTCATTATTAACCTTCATATACTGCTCTTTGATAACGGTAAGCAGACCAAGGCCACTTTCAACAATTTAACCCAATAAATATGCAACAACAAAGGGAGAAATTGTGCGAATGATTTAAAAAAACACAAATGACACATGTTAAAAGGCTGAATTGGAAAGATCCCTCTTCTAAAGGCCAAGAGAGCAGAGGCCAATCATAGTTCTTGGGGGAGAGATTTTCCAGGTCAGGGGGCAACAATCAAGAAAGCCCTTTTGCACATGCCAGATAGAGGAGCCCCTGCGGGAATGAAGCCCCCAAGGAGCCTCTCGTGCAGATCTGAGAATGTGGGCGGGCTCTGTAGGCGCCACAGGGCCAGTCCAAGGCTCCCCAGTCATCCTGCTGCTCCAGTCACAGTGGTGGCGACCATCCCATCACCAGTGCTAATGCACATTTCCGGTGCCAGCCGGCCGGCTTCTTCATGCCATGCAGGGAAGGGTGTCTTTCTCCTCTCAGCGTCCTGGGCCAGGCCTGCATTTAGCAGTCTCCTCTTCTCGATGCAAACATAACCAAGCTTATTTCTGGGCACGGCTGGAGCACTGGCGGCATCTCCCCTGGAAAGCTGAAAGGCCACTGGTTACAAAAGGAGGCAGATGCACTTCTACATCACCCAAATGGAAGGAAATGCATTTCTGAAAACAACACACCAAAGAGGACAACTATTTGCATCACATTTGCACATCCTAATTTCTACGTATCAGTGTGAATTTAAATAATTACCACAACATAAACAAAAACAGAGTACATCTCACCATAGTACGGAAGAGCAGGGGGCCTGTATTACTTGGGTAGGCATTTATTTATTATTTTTGTTATTACACTGCATTTATATCCCACCATTTTTCCCCTGGTGAGGAACTCAAGGCAGCTTATATTGCTCCATTTTATCCTCACTGCAAGCGCTTAGGGGACTGGCCCAAATCACCCAGTGAGCTTCATGGCCGAGTGAGAACTAGAATCTGGATCTCCCAGGTCCCCAGTCCAACTCTCTCACCACCACACCAACCTGGCTCCCAGGTGCTAACTCTGGCCAGGTAACCATGTTTCCCATGGTTTCAACTGGACTTGGACTGAGCAGCCTTTCAAACAGAGGCTGCCTGAAAATAGAGGACAATCCTGTAGCTCTCCTTCAAAGAAAGGACTGTCTTGCCTCAAAGAGTACACATGGCTGTCCTAGTAAAGAACAACCCAAGAAGCCTTGATGGACCGTCATCCTTTAGCCCTTCAATGAGACTTGGGACCCAGCAGTGTTTATTTCTAGTTGGTCTTTTCCATTGATCGGAAGGTATTTTGTTAACTTGACAGCAAGAGAGGAGGAAACTCCTTCATTAGCAGCGTAAGCAAAAAGCACGATGGTGTGAATTTAAAGAGCTTGAAGGAGACTTGTCAACTCAGATTAGCCTAGCAGACCATCCCTTTTGTTGTTGTCACAGGGGAAGATGGAGGGTCATGGCACAGAACAGCATTTCCTGATTTGCTGTAGGCACATAAAAGTTGAAGGACCCAAATGAGCCTCCCATGGACCCAAAGAAAAATAAAGTACGAAGCCATCCTCATAGGGGAGAGCTCTCAGTAGCATGGTCTTCCTCAAGAACCATGTTGGCTGGGACTTCTGGCCATTACAGTCTATCTTGGAGGACACCCAGTTAGGGGAGACTGCAGTAAAGGTAGTTAAATGATGTTCATAAGGGGACCTTTCTGTCTGTATCTCCACTCAAAACAATAAACAAGCAAATGTATACAATAGAGCAAGATAAGACAATATATTTTAAATCCTACCACCTGGATCCTAGGAATCATAGAACAGTACATTTGGAAGAGGCCAATGGTCCATAGAATCCAACCTCCCGCTCAGTTCAGGATGCCGGGTTAAACCATCCCTCTCAGATGGCTATCCAGTTGAATGGGCTTTCATTTTCAGTCATTTGCTAAAGTCTTTACCAAAATTTGCAAGAAGGGATAATTTCTTTAAAATATTGAGAAGGCCCTGTTGACCAAAGTTCCATTGCTGTCTGCAGTGCTTAAAATAATGAGAAAATAACATGAATACAGTAACCTAGAAAACTTGTTGTTCAAATAGTATATCTTACATGTTGTTCTAAATCTGGTTTGCTCTGGTTTTTAGATCTGAATGTGCAATTTACTCTCCCAGCCCACAGACAGTTAAGAGAGATGGATAAATCTTTAGGAGGAAGTCAAGAAAGGCTATGTACATATAGAAAAATGGTTCTGCAGCTCCCAGCATTCCTCCAGCCAGGTGGAATCAAGCCCCACATGAACGCTGCACAAATGATATCCTTCTTCCACACACATGCTTACAGGCTTTGTGTGTGCACACATGATGCGGAAGAAGGTCACAAGTTGCACAACATTCTTCCCATGAGCATTTGCAGTCTTCTCAGCTCACTTTCTAAGACAGGGCTGATTGTGCAAGGAAGTCCCTGAACTGAAGAAGATGGATTTCATGGAACTTCATCGCAACGCTACTGAAGGCAGTTCCAGATATGCATATTGGCTGAGTGGTCTGCAGCCTAGAGACAAATAATGCAGTGGGATCTCAGCCTCCTGCCAATTTTTCTTTAAAATTACCATTAATTTTATTTCATTTGTAATGCTAAAAATCAGGGGCATACCTAGGTGAAAGATCATTTTCTAGAGTAAAAGGATAAAATATTATCTTTGACCAACCATGTCCCAAGATCAATTGTCTGATCTAAGTATTCCCTACATAGAATATGGTAAACTGCAACTTTTAATTATATAATTGATAGGTTTGCTTCCAAAAAAGCTAGAAAGAAACTGCTCTGACTTTGTATATAATGTTTTAACATAGCTATGATTCCTTTATGAATGTTCTGTGTGAATGTCTTCATTAATTCCATACTTTTGTAAACGTATTAAAGGTTATAAATTTATAAACAATCTCTTTATTAATGCTATGATTTCAAGGCTATGGTTTTCCCAGTTGCAATGTATGGCTAGGACAGTTGGACCATAAGGAAGAATTGAGACCTTTGAACTGTAGTGCTGGAGGAGATTCCTGTGAGTCCCATGGGCTGCAGGGCGATCAAACCGGTCAGTCCTAGAGGAGATCAACCCTGACTGCTCTTTAGAAGGCCAGATACCGAAGATGAAACTCAAGTACTCTGGCCACCTTATGAGAAGGAAGGACTCCCTGGAGAAGAGCCTAATGATGGGAATGATAGATGGCAAAAGAAGAAGGGGACGGCAGATGATGAGGTGGCTGGATGGAGTCACTGGGGCAGTCGGCATGAGCTTGAGTGGACTCTGGGGGATGGTGGAGGACAGGAAGGACTGGAGGAATGTTGTCCATGGGGTCGTGATGGGTTGGACAGAAGTTTGCAAGTAGGAAGAACAACAACAATGTTCTACTTTCATTGAGTAGATAAAGAAGAGGACAAGGTTTTGTTGCTCATGATCAGATTCTATTAAGTTCAGGCCTCCCAAGGTCTCCTAGTCCAGGACCGCCAGTTGCTTCAATCTGGGATTGACCGAAGGTTATCAATGGTTACCAACCAAGATAGCCACCGTGGCTCAGCACTTGTATGCCTTTCAACTCCAGTTGCTGGGAAATAAGTACAGGTGTTTCCTTTCCTGGGCTATAGGTGGTTTTCTTCGTAGCAAGTGGAAATAAGATGCTTAACTAGAAGGACCTGGCATAGAATAGGGGAGAGAAAGCTCAGGCCCAGCTGCCACCTTTGGCTCTGTGGCATTTCCCTGACTGGCCTCACCCTGGTCCCACCCACTTCCTTCCATCCATTGAGAGCTTGCTCGTTCCCCAGCTCTTGTATGATTTCCTTACCCCCATTCACAAAGGCTAAAACCTCTCTCCTAAGTCTTAGTTCCTGGCAAGAAGAACTTTAGCTTAATGTTGGGAGAGAATGTTTGAATCCCCACACTTTGCATTGAGCCCATTCCCTTTGGCTTCCACCATCCACCACAAGATTGCACACCCCAAGAACTATCCACCCTGAGACACTGTAAAGGGTGGGATACAAAAAAATTAAATGAATGAATGAATGAATAAACTTTTCTGAAATTGAATTCAGCCTGAAAGAGGATCACCATCCTGGGTATGGAACCAGCCAGGACTTTCTGTTGTTCTAATATTTACTAAAATATTTAGAATAAAACATGATATATATTCCCAGTGATACTCTGCATGAGAAACAAAACGAAAAGAGGTGAATTGTAGCTACTCCCACAGTGCGCGATGGTTTAATAGTTACGTCTAAATAACTGGTATTGTATTACTAACTGGATTCTTTTTAACAGATATCAGGGAATGTGAAGAAATAAAATTGATTTCCAATGCGGGCAGAAGTCCAGTAATTGTACATAAAAACTCTCTATAGTGCTACTGCTCTGTTTTTATACAGCCTTTACAAAGTCTGGGTTCTGTATAGCAGGCCCACGGAGAGTTGCAAATCCTTATGATGCTCTTTCCATTATTCATACACTTTTCATTCTTTGAAGGAAGCAGTGGTGCATATCCCTATTCTTTGTTATGTCATTTACTGAGCTTTCTGGATGTATGACGAAGCCGACTCTGCACAAGTACAGCAACATCCAAAAATCAACCTTGCACTGGTTGCATTTCCCCCTACATTTGGCAGGGACTGGTGATGAGCTAACATAACTCAAGACCCAGGTGGAAAACTTGTAGAGAAGGCTGGAGAGTATATTCAGTAGGTAAAAATCTGATGGATTTTTTGGACTTGCTCTCTCTAGATGCTGTTCTGTTTCCCCGTGCTGGTGCTGATTCAATCTGATGTGAATTGAGCCAGCATACAGATTTCCGCTTTGAAACAAGCAGTGATTCCCTTTTCTCTTTCCATAGCAAACAAGCGAGCGAGCTCAGGAAACCTGTCCAAATTGTGGAGCCCAGAATTTGCATAAATTGTAGAGCCCAACATTTGTGCAAGTTTTCTGAGCCTTAAAACAAACAAACAAACAAACAAACAAACAAACAAACAAACCCATGTAGATTGTGGCCTGTTTTAAAAGTGAAAAAAACCCAGATATTGTAAACATCCTATTAATGGGAAGAATGAGGGGGCAGAAAAGTCTAAAAAAATGGCTTGATTTACACAAACCCTGAAGACTGAAAAGTAACTGAAAATAATTTAAAATGGGTCTATTTGCTATGCAGAAATCATGAAATCCTAGCTGAATACTTTAGTGCCAGTGCTGAACTAGATGAAATGGACAATGACAAGTCCATGGACTGAGGCTGAGCATATGGCTAAATAACACAAAAATAGTGAGAGACTGAAACTGATGATGATATTTACTAAGGAACTGATAGCAGCTGGGAATCTTTAACAGACTTGCAGATGTGATAAAATATGAAAACCAGAACAAAACTTTGTATGCCAATTTAAAGAATCAAGCTCCCTCTGCACAAAAGACCCTATCTGCATGAATCAGTATTTGCACAAATGGCACCACAAATATGCAAATCTTGATTTTCAATGTGCATGAGTCTTAAGTTTAAGCTTAAGTTTTGCTGATGCACAGTTTAGATCCAGTCCAGATTGGGGTTGGGGATTTGCAGAACAGTGAGCATCTTGCAATAGATAGAGATTCCTATCTTCTCATACTAGGTCCCCAGGCCAGATCAGGTCACCTGCCCTATTCAATAATAATAATAATAATAATAATAATAATAATAATAATAATAATAATAAAAAAAAATAGCAGCAGCAGGAAAAGGAATCATGCAGTTGAAGTTTTGAACCACTGGGAGGCAATGAAGTTTTGTGGGGGGTGGAATAGGAGCTGCAACATTAATTCCACTTTAAATATATACAGTATTTATGGTATTGTTTTTGTATTGTGGGTTTGGTAACCAAACTGTGGGTCTTTTTTAAAGAATATAACTTAAAAGTCAACACATCCTGAAATCCATCTCCCCCAACATTTTTCCTGGATATAGTCACTGTCTCTAAGACTGTACACAGACCAGTATTTTTACTGAAACTGCAGGATATCTTTTTGGGAGAATTGAGGAACAATCTTATGCACGTTTAGACAGAAAAAGGCCTCTGGAACATAGCCTTCCTCTCCAATAAAGTCTCCTATGAGCTACGTGTCTTGGAATTCCTTGGTTCATCCAGGCACTTAAATCCTTCCAGTGCTAGGATTTATTTTTGTTGCTTAATTTACAAGCTTGATGAAGCCCTAAAAAAGAGGCCCTAAAAATCTTCTTTTTGGTCCAGAAGGTGTGAGAGTAAACAAGGTATGCTTACTTCCCAGGTTGGACTCTTAGAAAAATATGCCATCAGGATTCTGAGATACAAATGATTGCAGAATAATTCAGGCATTTCACAACAGTGCTAAATTTCTCAGAGTTATAAGAAGCAGTCCATAAGACAACACATTCATCTGATATTTCTGTGCTGGAATAAAGTTATGTTTTATCAAATTTATTTATTTATTGTTTTAAAATTTGTATGCCACTTACTAATCCAAGAGGATTGTCTAAGTGGCTTACAATTCATATAGGTTAGCATGCTTCCATCTGAATTCTTACCACTCTGAATGGTGTATGAGGGTCATACTTATTGTTCTTCCCACTCCTCCTCCCCTCTTTCAACTCGGTCTCCTTAGCAACAGCCATACTCATACTCATTCTACCAGCTTCTTCCCACAGGATCATTTTGGGCATGCTCAGGGAAAGAATTTCCATATGATGAATGGGCTGAGAACAGAGATCAATTTTTTAAAAATTAAAACAAACAAACACACACACTGTAGTGCTACTAGGTCACAAAAGTACTGGGCAATCCCCCTGATCCAACACAAAAAATGGTTCCCTACAAAATGCTGTGCAGACAGAGAAAATATTCAATACTTAACCCCAGCAAAATATGAGAAAGGAAACAGATAATACCTGTCAAATTGCTGGAGGTGACTCATCAGACTTGGTTGCTGTTGCTAGTTGCGAAGTCGTGTCCGACCCATCATGAACAATATTCCTTCAGGCCTTCCTGTCCTCCATCATCCCCCAGAGTCCACTTAAACTCAACTACATCTAGCCACCTCATTCTCTGCAGTTCCCTCCTTCTTTTTGCGTTAGATTCTTCTCCAGTGAGTCCTTCCTTCTCATTAGGTGGCCAAAGGATTTGAGTTTCATCTTCAGTATCTGGCCTTCTAAAGAGCAGTCAGGGTTGATCTCCTCTAGGACTGTCTGATTCAATCTCTTTGCGGTCCAAGGGACTCGCAGGAGTCTTCTCCAGCACCACAATTCAGAGGCCTCAATTCTTCGGTGCTCAGCCTTCCTTATGGTCCAGCTTTCACAGCCATACATTGCAACTGGAAAAACCATAGCCTTGACTATACGCACTTTTGTCGACAGGGTGATGTCTCTGCTTTTTAGTATGCTGTCTAGATTTGCCATAGCTTTCAGACTTTAACCTCTCCTAAATAGCCACTGGTTGCTTTTTAGTCTCAAACCAACTTCTCTTAGACAGTCAAGTTCCTGATTAAATCTCTAAGCTGTTTTCAGAGCATAAGCCATGAAACCTACTGTCTTGCCCATGATGGTGGAATGTGATGCCCCTCAGTCACCCTCAATGTAGAGCCATACTTGATTTACCTAAAATCAAGTATCCCAGCCCTTCACTACTGGGGATCAACAATCTTGAGTTCTAGCAACCTGCATTCAGGTAAGGAAGAGCCAGAAAGATAATTTCACATGTTCTGTAAACATTCTCATTGAGTTTCATTGAAAAGAGTTTGCTTTTGCTTTTCTTTTTAAAAGTTCAAAGAAGAAGGCTATGCAGGTGAAATCCTCGTGTGCGGGGACTAGGTCTTTTGCATTTGCCTTAGTTGTGAGGTCCTGCCTTTCAAGGAACAGATATCCTCTGTTGTGATCTGCAACCCCATTAAAGCTCAGAATAAGGAACCTCTCCTTCCTCACAGTTTTTTTCAGATCAGGAAGGGCAGAAAGCCAGGGAGAGTGCAGGATGATTGGATTAGCAAAACTCCACAGCACTCTCAGCCACTTTGCCATGATAAGGTGAGCTCAAAAGGACCACCAATGCTAATTACAAAGGGCCTGAGAAAAGGGTTCCTTTATGGAGGAGGAAACCTTTCGGAACACTGGACAATGGGGTTTAGCAAAGCTCCGAGCACAACTGAATTAGTGCTGTAACAGTAACACAAACCAGCTGAGCATTATCCTCTGGATCAGAGATGTTTTGTTTCACATAATAATTCAGAATGATATTTCCTCACTTCCTTATTTAACAGAGCAAATTATTTTTGGATTCCCCAAGGAAGCCTGTCAACAGCTAAATGCGTCCTCATCCTTTTCAGCAGATATGAAATTATAAACACTCTCTTTGAAAATCTTGCAGGAAAATGCTACCTGATAGTTGGATTGCTTCCCTGGATGTATACGTTAATGCCATTCGGGTCTTTTTCTACTGTCTAAGCCAGCTGTCTAAACATCTCATTACAGACAGCTATTTTGGAAATGTGTTCTTCAATTTTCTCTGGCTTTCAGCACTACCAGATTCTCGAAGCTCATTTAACACCCCTTAAGAATCAACAACTTTGAACTCTCTTTCCAGTTTGGTTGAACACTTCCATTATCAACATACTGACATTCCCCAGTGTTAAAGAAACAAAGCATCACAGTGACTCCTTGGAGTTTATGGAGCGAGCTCTTTTTTGAACTTGTGTCTACATAAGTTCTCACTTGGGGATCTTCTTTGAACCTTGCAGTCCTGGGCACATTTACCTGCTTGCAGAGTCCACAACGCTGAGCACCATTTGGGGTGTGGGGGGGGTACAACTTGCGGCGCAGAAATTCTGCCCTGCTCATAGCACTATTCCGTCTCTTACATACAGTTTAATTAGGCACACGTTTAACTGGAACTGCAGTCCAGCTGCATGTGTGAAAGAGAGAGGTAAAGGGCATGGACCAGGTTTGCACTGCCATATGTTTTGGGCAGAAAAATTAATAAGCAGCTCTCTGGCTCTCACTGACCCTGGGAGCAGCAACCCTGCTGATGGTCATTCTTCTCCCTGCCCACCAGGCTGGTTGGTTGGTTGGTTTGTTGGTCTGTCTGTCTCTGTCTCTCTTTCTGTCTCTCTCCTCTCCACCCCCCCACCCCACTTACCCTAAGGATATGATTGAGCCTGCAACTTACCCTTCAGAACAAGTCTTCCTCTGCACCAACCCTGTTTCTGACCAGTTCCAGCAGTTCTCTGACGATCCTGACCTTAGTGCATAGATACTGGGAAATAAGTTTCAATCTATGTGCTAAGCATGGGTTGAAAGTTAGACTTTTAGCCCACATGGAAACTGGCTTTCAGCCTGGGCTTCAGCCAATGGATTCCCAATCATCAGTCTTCATACCCAATCTATGGAATACGCTCCCCAGAGAGGTCCACCTGGCACTGTGGTTATTTGTTTTTCGGCGCCAGGCGAAGACCTTTTTATTCAAACGTTATTTTTATTGTTAATATTATTTATTTATTTTATTCTTTGGCCAGGGCGACTTAATTTATATTGTTTTATAGGATGTTATTTATTTATGTTTGTGAGCCGCCCCGAGGCTTTGGCGAATGGGGCGGCATAGAAGTTCCCTAAATAAATAAATAAATGAATGAATGAATATCGGACCCTGTCCTGAATATAAGGCTTCATTGAGTGCAATGGGACTCACACCTGATATATTACTTATAAGATATTATTTATATCTTAGGTCTATAAGATCATGCTGCATAACCAAACCCAAGGCCAGATGGGATTCATTCAGATGCAATGTGCAATCATAGTGTATCCTGGTTTCCTCTAGTTGTGTTGGGTTACAGCTCCCACCATCCCAACCACCATGGCCACTGGGAAGCAGGATGGGGAAGGCTAGTATGGAACTGCATTTGCTGGGCAGGAACATCAGCCTGCTCAATGTTGCAGTATTTACTCGGGGGAAAGTCTTCCATTTGTTATGTGAGATACTGTGTCATGCCTACCTATGACACAGCTGGCTTGGGGAAACTGCATGTTGCAGTCCAGCAGATCTGGAGGGCGCCAGGTTGGGAAAGTCTGGCTTAGGGTATCCTTCAAAACATCCTCTGCTTACTGCTTTTGCTGTCATTCAATGTTTTGACTTCTTAAACCAAACATTGATCCCAGCTTTCCACCTCCCCCATTCATAGGAGCGTGTCAAAGCTTCGCCAATGGTGGGCTTCGTCTTCAGGTCCTCAGGGCACAGGAAACCAGCCCATGTGTTCCTTCTTCCCCTTGCAAAGAAAGAAAAACCATATGACCTAGAACAGGAAAGATGTTTGACGGAAGAATGTCCTCAGCCTTCACAGGAAATTATTTTAATTTTATGCCATTTGCCGTTCCTTTTTATGGAGATGGTGTTGACCCCCCCCCCCCCCCCCCCGCTGCTGCCCTGCTCTCGGCTAATCTTTCGGCTGCACAGAATAAAGAGCAGAGGGGTTTTCTAGGTCAATGCAATTCCGTGATGTCATGCACATAACAAGGAACAGCAAATGGTCCAGTTTCAGAAGGGGTCCAATATCACTCAAAACCAGCTTGGTGATCTAAAAGGTTTCCAGTGTCATAAGGTCAAGATCCACCCATCCATTCATTTTATTACATACTCCAAATCTTTCCAGGCTGCATTTTAGTCAAGGCTGCATGTGCACACGCACGCACACCTCACAATAAATTCAAAATGTGTATGCCACTGAATGATCATGATTACAATTAAAACAACCAAAAATACCTGTTAAGTAAGCAAGCAGACAATGAACTAAAGCAAGCTGTAGCTTGGCTCTTCTATGTTCCTGTTCTCCAATAGCACCCACTGGGAAGGGAGCACTTACGGGCAAGCTGCAGGTGACAAGAAAGAAATGCACAGTGGGGTGAGAACACTCCATTGGGCCAGCCGGATTCCATATACAGTTGAGCTGCGGTCCAGGAGCATCCAGCCATCCACCAGCTGCGGTGGTTTGACAACTCTTTGCTAAGCAACCTTTCAAGACTATATAGGGTCTATGGCACCCTCAGCCTATGCTTCTGCAGTAATTCCAAGACTAAAAAAATCTCCACTGGAATAAGGAGTTCTTAAAGACCTCTTTAGACATGCATAACAAGGAGGGGAAACAAAACTCATTTGGTGTACAGTTCCATGATTTTAGATGCTGGATGGAACCAATCAACCATACCTGTAATGCCAATGGAGAGATACGGAGAGATGATCAAAAACTGTATGTAGCGATTGAGCAGGCTCATATGGGGAAAAGAATATTGTCCCAAGCTTTTTAGGACTTTGAAGAGAGCCTGGAAACAGACTTGAAGCCAATGGGGATGGAAGATAATCTGCCAATGTGATCCATGCTGTGGCACAATGCAAAATACAAGCTCTAGCCCAGCAGAGAAGCCAATGGAAGGTGAGCAGGGGGACAGGATCGAGGTATATGAAACTGTGTATGGTATGGGGAATGTGAAGAGGGAGAAACTTTTCTCCTTTTTGCTGTGTACTAGAACCCCAATGAAGAGGAGTTGTGGCAGATGCAGAGCAGCTAAAAAAGTACTGCTTCTCCCAGAATCTATCTAAACTAAACTACGTCTTGGGACACTACACTGTCCCAAGATGTAGTGATGGCCACTCACTTGGACATCTTTAAAAAAAGGATCAGATAAAATTGTAAGGGATAAGGCTATCAATGGCTACTAACAGTGATGACTGTAGAGGAAGAATACCTCTGACTAGCCCTCTCTGGAATACACCAACAGGAGAGGGCTACTGCCTTTGTGTCCCATTTGCTTGGCTACTAAATGAAATAGATCATTGAACCCTTGGTTTGGGCCAGCAGCTCTCTTCGTATGCCTGTCAGGAACTGGGGTTCCTCCTGCACACATTCAAAGCCACAGACCTTTTCCTTGCAGAGCTCCCTTTATTGACCAAAAACACAAAACACCCAGAATGAATCTCTAAGCAAATGCAGAGCGATTTGTTGAGCCCAGTCTAGCATTCACCTCCAGGAACTCTCCTTATGAGCATGCTCAGCTCCCATCTCTTTGGGAGGGTCCTTCTGAAAGTGGGCACACCTCTTTTTCACACACCTATCATCTAATAGGGCCGACCTCTTCTGCTGTTGATGCACAGCCGTGCCTGCCATGCCTGTGCCTGAGGAACTTTCATCCTGCTCCAAGTCCCCTCCCTCCAGTTGTACATCTTGGCTGTTCCCAGAGGCTGCCTGCCCACCCGGGATGTCTGGCCTTGAGAGAAGCATCTCCACTTCTCTCACCTCAGAGTCCCGGGATGGCCCACATTTCCTGCCCTTGTCCTGCACCTCTCCTCCTCCTCCTCCTAATTCTAATTCTTCTGGAGACCAGCCTTGGAGAATGTGCTTCCAACGCAGCCATCTTTCTCACTCTTGATGATGCCACCTAAAGCTCTAAAGTGGGAGAAGTGCAGGTCATAAATGGTGAAACCAAGTCCTGTGAAAAATGCCACCCTGTGCCAGTTGCTGGGGAGAATGAGCGTGGCAGAGTCCAGCACACTCATGTTCTGCCTGTAGCTTCCCAGAAGCAGCTGATCGGTGGCCATGAGGACAGAATCCTGGGCCAAACAGGCCTTTACTCTGATCCAGGAAAACTCTTCCGATGCTTTTATGATAACTTCCAGGTGTGCACAGACCATCAGTAAATATAATCCCACAGAGTGAATGTTCAAACTCATCATATCAACTTGCTCTTAATGCTTTCCATTGAAAACTGTTCAGGCATTCAGCGGCCAGATATTCACTGTCCAGGAAACTAGCAAGCAAGGTAGAGGAATCCAAAAAGCAGACATGTAGGTGCAAGACAAGTTTGTGTAGGGATGCTTGAGAAATTCAACCACTGCAAATTCTGATATGGGTGTTTTTGTTTGTTCGTTTACAGGTGTCTGAATGAATGAAATGTTCTGGCTGAAAGCTCTCAGAAGTGAGTGTAGAGTTAGTAGAACAGAACAAAATGTAATAATATAATAAGCAAATACAAGATTACAGTTCTTGAAATATGGCAACAGACACCTCTGAAATAAACAATAGAAAGAATCCCTAGGATGTCAAGGAAAAGAGTTACATAGAAACAGAGTGAGTCAGAAGGGGCCTCCCAGGCCATCTAGTCTGCCCCCAGCTCCAGCCAGTTCTGCTCATGAAAAACTTACCATGCACATCTTGATCTGTACTTCTTAGGCTAATGAACATTTAAATATGCATTTGCGTACATAGCTAAATATACCTATTATGTTTTTCTTTAAAACAGTGCATTAATTCAGAAACCAGATGAAATAGAATTGGGCACTGGGAGAGACATGTAAACATGGCACAATCTGGTAAAGGGCAGGTGAAGAGACACCTTAGTCATTTCTAGCTCCAAAGCACTGCTGGATGCTATAAAGCTCTTTTTGCCAAACTGGCAGTCTCCCATTATCCTCAATCAATGACTTCCTCCATGGGCATGATGGGAGTTGTAATCCAACATATCTGTGAAGGCAACGAGTTGGAGAAGACTATTTCTTAGGAGGATGATCCCATGCAGGGTATACAGAATCATAGAATTGCTGGATTGTGGAGTTGGAAGGGGCTATAAGGCCATCGAGTTCAATCTCCTCTCAGTGCAGGACTCCAAGTTAAAACATCCATTACACAGCAATGCCATGAAATTTCTCTTGCACTTTCACCCCCCACAGCAATATGTTCTTCACTGCTTCTAGGCCTGATCCAGCATCCAGTGGTTCTCGTCTGCTGTTGCAGCAAAAGGACTTAAGCGGCGTATGCAAACAGCTTGAGAAACCCCCTGTGCAAGGAGGGAAGACTCTAATGTGATCAGATTTCCGGAAAGGAAATGACTTGACCTTTGATCTACAGTCCTGGAAAAAGATGTGTGTGCCATTGTTCGTTTATTGTGCAACGTGACTGCGATCCAGAGAAGGCTATCAAATGTCTTCAAATGTCTGATGGCAAATAAGATCAAAGACGCAACTATACTCTAATAAAATGGTGACTGTGATTGACCTCAACCAACCTGCAAATAAACTGCCATCCTGGCTCCCAAGGTAAAGGTTTCCATTTACTGACACTCTTCACCTCCCATGCCACCTGCACAAAACATTATTGCTTCTAGGAACAATTATTCATGTAGTGTGTCCACTCTGGCTACTGGTAAATGGTTTGCTCCAGCAAGTAATGCATTATTTTGAACAGCTGCATGTCACAGACAGCAGTACGTCAGTGACTTGGGCGCGGAGCACAAATCCATCCATGTGACTTTGCATGAATGATGCTTGACCCCTGGCCCTCTGAGAAACACAGATAATACCTGACCCGTGGGATAGTGATAGAGTTCTGTCAGAACATGCATATTACATACTTTGAGGTGATCTGAAGCAAATGGTCAAGGAAGGGTAAAATCAGACTTTAGTCTTGCAATTCTACTCCATGAGATAGACCTAAAGAAAGAAACCACCCTTTGACAGATCTTCTACTTCATTGCTACCATTCTCCCCAGTTTGGCTGAGAAAAGTTATAATTTTATCTAAGTATATATAAACCGTGCCCAAGAGCTGGCAGAATGAAGTTTACAGTCATTTGACTTCATGGATGGTTTAATTTGCTAAAGTGGGAAAAGATTGTCTCCAGACTCCCAGAAGTGCGAAGAGAGAGAGGGAGAGAGAATTGGAGAGTTTTCTTTAGCAGGAGCCTCAGGGAGATCTTTAAAAGCCTACCAACTCAACCTCATTTGGAAGGAACCAAAGGAGAAGGTTGCAGTTTTGAACTCAATGGGACATGCACAGTACTGTGCTGCTAATTTCTCACCACTGGACAAATATATGAACCAGAACTCAGTTACCCTTCAAAATTCATACTTCTCCATATTCTCCAAAGAAGATTTCCAGTGAAGTAGACCTATATTAGGGGAGATAATACACATATAGTTATATTAGGATTATGCAAATTGTATTATATTGTTTTTATATTGTTATTATTTATTTGTTGTTGTGAGCCGCCCCAAGGCTTCAGAGAATGGGGCGGCATAGAAGCTTCCTAAATAAATAAATAAAATGCATATAATTGTACTAATATAATTACATTGCAATGCATTATATTAGGGTTTGGATTAGGGTATGAGTATGATAGGCAAAATTGCACACAAAAATGCATGAATTAGGAGAAATGTGCACAAAATACAAACACATTTCCATGTGAACTTAAAAGAAATGTCTCAAAATTCAGGGTGACCCAAACATCTCATTGTACAAGACAAACTAAACTTAGAAAAGGAAGGGTTAGAATTTCAAAGATACACACTGATTTGTCCATCTTCAAGGAAGCATTTCCCCTTGGCATTCTAATTCCCTGTAGGAATAATACTACAGAAAGTGGCAAAGGCTGAACACTGCATTACGTATGGGTTCAGATGTCAGCTGATTTTCAAGTCTCAAAGACCAGGATGCACAACATATTTGGCTGTGACTGTGGTTGTGGACAACCCTAGCAGAATCTATCCCTCTAGCATTCATGGACTCCCGCTTTATTTATTTATTTAATTTATTTAGAACATTTTAATCCCATCCTATACAAACCAATTGTCTCTGGATGGCTTACAATATAATATAAATAAACAATAAATATAGACAATCTACAACTATAATAACAAGAAAAAATGCTACTGAGGAAATTACTATTAATAAAACTAGATTAAAATTATTTAAGCTTTAAAAAGCTGGGTAAATAAAAAGGTTTTTACCTGGTGCTGAAAAGTATATAAAGTCGGCGCCAGGTGAACCTCTTTGGGGAGTGCATTCTTGCAAAGCAAGCCCAGCCAAGAGGAAGTCCAAGAATGCATGCAGGACGAAGGTTGAGTAACCATCAACCTTCTTCTAAATCAGATGGGATGCTGGTAATGGTCACAAGGGGCTCCATTCCTGGTGAGCCTCATGCAGCCTCATCAGATGTGTTTCTACATCAGATGCAACCCAAATTTATTTATTTATTTATTTATTAAAACATTTTTATGCCGCCCCATTTGCCGAAGCCTCGGGGCGGCTCACAACATTAAGTTAAAATACAAACATTAAGTTATAACATTAAGTTAAAATGTTTGTAAGATGCAAACATTAGGTTAAAATATAAAAAAATAACAGTATAAAATAAGTTGCCCTGGCCAGATAAAATCCAATAATATTAACAGTTAAAATGACGCTTAAATAAAAAGGTCTTTGCCTGGCGCCGAAAAACAAATAACGACGGCGCCAGGCGGACCTCTCTGGGGAGCGCATTCCATAGATTAGGTGCCACCGCAGAGAAAGCCCTCCTCCGAGTAACCACCCTCCTATTTCTTTCACGGAGGGTTCCTGGAAAAGGGCCTCTCCCACAGATCTCAAGGGGTGGGCGGGCATATATGGACGTAAGCGCTCCTTCAGGTAACCAGGACCCAAGCCGTTTAGGGCTTTATAGGTCATCACCAACACCTTGAATGCTGCTACACGGGGTGCAGAAGAGGGAAGCTGCTTGCACAGCATATGGGGTTCAATTCCTAGTGAGCGCCACATGGACACTGGGCATGTTCACCAGGAACTTGGACTGAGGGCCACGGGATTCCAGGGAGTTCAGTCTGGGGAATCCAGCAGATTCTGACCCCAAATAGATCCGTTGTTGTTGTTGTTAGTTGCGAAGTTGTGTCCGACCCATTGCGACCCCATGGACAACATTCCTCCAGGCCTTCCTGTCCTCCACCATCCCCCAGAGTCCACTCAAGCTCACACCAACTGCCTCAGTGACCCCATCCAGCCACCTCATCCTCTGCTGTCTCCTTCTTCTTTTGCCATCTATCATTCCCATCATTAGGCTCTTCTCCAGGGAGTCCTTCCTTCTCATTTGGTGGCCAAAGTATTTGAGTTTCATCTTCAGTATCTGGCCTTCTAAAGAGCAGTCAGGGTTGATCTCCTCTAGGACTGACCGGTTAATAGATCCCTAGGCATTCCTAGTCCCAAGAGCCACCTCTGCGGAGGTGAAGGGATTATGCATGATGCAAGCCCCGTTAGCCTCGATTTTGGTCTTGCAGCCAAAGCACCGGTTTCTTGTCATAGCGTTAAAGTTTTGAAGCGCTCCCTCCTCCCGAGCCTTTCCCAACATGATTGCCAAAAGACATAAATGCTCTAGAAACAGGCTTTATGGATCCTGTCCTAGAAACCTCATTCCTAGAGCATCCTAGGAAGCAGGTAGAAACTTCAAGCATAGAAACCCAGAAATTAGGTTTCTATGGCAGGGGTCATAGAAATTGAAACTTTTTGTAGGGGCCATAGAAACTGTATTCTTCTTTCTTTCACCTGGGAGCCACCAGGAAAGGATTGGGGGCTGTATTTTGTGCACCCCACCTTAGTGAGAAAGAGCATTTGTTAAACCCTCTGACTCCATTACTATGGGAATTTGCTATAATGCTTGCAACAGAAATTCAGCTCCTTACTAAAATCTTGTTTGGACGTTTTCCAAACCTTCCAAGCATCCATGAATTGTGATCCCCACCCCTCCAAGAGATGCAACCCACCTGCTGCATATTTGTGTACTGACCCTACCCCACTGTAACCCTTTCCTGGTTTTCCATCCACACAGATACCTTTGAGGTGAACTGCCTGGACTCCGAAGGGAACTCCCCCATTATCTTTCTTTTCTCTTGTGACAATAGGGTTATCGTTCGGTGCGTTTCCTTTGTCTTGGTTGTTCACATAAGGTATGTCGCATACATTTGTTTGGAAGAGACACCACTGGAGACTTAGTGGAAATTCACAGGCACTATCTTCTGCTCAGCCCCCATGGGAGCAACATGGCAGCTTAACAGTGCTTTCACTCATCTTTCATTGATTTAAGAAGAGGGATTGTTTAGGGGAGTTTCTGGGTGGATTGTGAGCATGGGGATTGTCTGCATAATCAGTGAAATAATGTACATCATGTCTCATTTCCTTTTCTTTCTTGCTTTTCCTATTTGCACACTTTTTTACATTTATATTCCAGTTTTCTTCCAAAGAGCTAGAGGCAGAGTACATGGTCCTGCTCCTCTCCATTTATCCTGAGAGGTGGGCTAGGCTGAGAGTGAGAAACCAACTCGAAGCCACCCAGGACCTTAGTGGCTGAGTGGGATCAGAGTATCTTGACTCCAGTCTAACACTCTAACCACGATACTACATTGGCTCTCCCAGAAAGGCTGTTTGCTTTTATATGATGATTGTGATTGCACTTATATCCCTGTTTTTCCTTTTTGCAAGGAACCCAAGATGACTTACATGGTTCTCCTCCTGCCTTCTGATCTTCCAAACAACCCTGTAAAGTAGATCGGGCCAAGCATCAGCGACCATCCCAAAGTCACCCAGTGAGCTGCATGGCCAAGTGAGGGCAGAACCTGGGTCTCACTGCACAACACTGACTTGCAAATAAGCTTGTAAGTCTTCATCATATAACTTTTGCCATGCATAGATTTGGATGGGGGATAATAGTCTTACACACACATGCACACACACAGGCTCTCTCTATGTGTGTGTGCGTGCGTGCGCACACACACATGAGCGTAGAGTATAGGATCTCTCTCTCCCCCCCCCCAAGTGTGACAGGATGTGTGTGTGTATCTCCCCTAAGTGTGACTGGATGACCACCTACACATTGTCAGAAAAAGGGAAGTGTGACTCTGCAAAAAAGGACACAAGAGGACCCAAGTTAGCATAAAGATTGTATGTGCACATTTACGGGTTGCAGCCGATGTTAGTTAAGTGCCATCAAGTAATTTCCGACTTATGGTAACCCTGTTACTACTTTGAGTTGACCAGCCGAAATGAATAGGACCTAAGGCCTAAGGAATGCAGAGTGGATGCAACCCTTTTTGTGTAGACGTACATTTAGAAATCATGACAGTGACTTACTAACAAATGCAATACAATAGTATTGCAATAGTAACAATGCAAAACCTTTCGCCATAGTAGGGGAGGTTGTGTCTGGTGTGAGATCTATACTAGGAATTCTACTTCATTCTACTGCCAGGTTCACCAGCACGACACACGTCCTAGACTGACCCCCTCTTGCTATTTCTGCCATTCTATCCCCTCTTCAGAGCAGCTGTGTCATGCCATTTTCATGCTCTGATTCTCCCTGTGGTGAATATTTCAGCACTGGGCTGGGGTGAGGAGGACTGGCTTTAGCGGGGTGGTGGGCTGAGGGAAGCGAGGAAGTGCCCCATTCGGCTCTTTTCGTTTTCTTTGTTCAGTATTTGCTAATGTTCACATGCAGAGGTGTGGATCTATAAATGCAACAAACCTTTCACATTCCTTCAAGGACTGGGTGGGGAAGGCTACTTGTGGCTCTGCTCATGATAGGCAGACTCCACAAAAGAGTCACAACACTGTGGAGGAGAGCAGCTGGATCAGCCTTCACTTGCTTTCCCATCTCCCCAGCTGTCCCTGCAAACGAGTTCTCTCCCTTCCCAGTGAACTGGAGAGTAGATACAATGCTCTTCCCTCTTATCTCCTTTGAAAAAAATAAAGCTTGGAATGTCTTTAAGTCTTAGCCATTGATTCCTTCATCTTTTGTATTTTCTAGCCTTGGAAAACAACTAAGCTCAGAGAACAACTCAGAGGACAAATAGGAAAATAGGTCTACCCAGAATATATGTGTCTACCCAGAAATAGCCCATAGACTGGAAATGTTTGAGATACACTCCAAGACAGGAGAGGCAAAGCATCCATAGAGCCGTTGCATTCATCTCCCACACAAACAAAGTAATGCTCTAAGTTATGCAACAAAGAATGCTGCCCTGTATGGAATGAGAATTACTGGACATCCACACTGGATCCTGAAAAGGCACTAGAGAACACATTGCAAATCTATTGAAGCATGCCAAAGAATTTCAGAAAGAGATCAGTCTGCGTCTTACAATATTGTTTATTTATATTATATTGTAAGCCAACTGGGGAAACAGAACTTTTTCCTATAGGCAAAGGTGTCAAGCAAGGATGCATTTTATCTTCCTGTCCATTCAATCTGTACATAAAACATTCTAAAGAAAGTTGGATTAGAATCAAAGGAAAGAGTGAAACTTGATGGAAGACACCACTAATTTACGATAACAAACTACTGGCAAAAACAGCAATAACCTGAAATGACTTTTGGTAAACATGAAAGAAGAAAGGACGAAAGAAGGACTGCAGCTGAAAATTAAGGGAAAAAAAACATGTCCACAGAAGAATTACAGAACTTTACTATTAATAGCAAATAAATTTTAATTGTGAAATGCTTTACATGCCTTGGCTCAGTCATCAGTTCAAAGGAAGAC
Source organism: Varanus komodoensis (assembly GCF_004798865.1). Classification (NCBI taxonomy): domain Eukaryota; kingdom Metazoa; phylum Chordata; class Lepidosauria; order Squamata; family Varanidae; genus Varanus; species Varanus komodoensis. The sequence continues at coordinate 1,806,052 of NW_025336296.1, forward strand.
TGTAGCCAAGCAATTTGAGGAAGACTGAGACTTGGAAGGGCAACAAGGGAAGAACTGGAAAAGATCAAGACCAAGACCAAGACCATCCAAACTGTTTTATTCCCAATCACAATGTATAGTTGTGCAAGATGGACAGAGAAGAAAGCTGGCAGGAAGAAAGCGGATGCATTCAAAGCATGGCACTTTGTGAATTCAAAAGACAAATAAGTGGGTTTCAGATCAAATCGAGCCAAATCAAACCCTCGAAGCAAAAATGACAAAACTGAGGCTTTCTCATCATGGAAAGGCAAAACTCCCTGGGGAAGACAATCATGCTGGGGAAATGTGAAGGCAGAAGACAAAAGGGAAGACCAAAACTGAGATGGATTAAATCCATAAGGAAAGCCACAGATGTGAGTTTAGAAGAGTTGAGCAGGGCTGTCATGGACGGGACTTTTGGAAGGCTTTCATCCATAGAGTTGCCATAAATCACAGATGCCTCAAAAGCCCATAGAAAAAACACCCCGAAAGACATCGCATTTTCTGCAATAGTTCTTACTCCTGCAAAAGTCAGCATGGTGCGGGAGGGCAAACTTCGGTTTGGGAGAAGAAGTGGTGAATAACTATTTCAAAAAACCCAGCTCCTTCACTCCAGCAAACCTGCATAGAGCTTCACAGATGCTGGAAAAAGGAAAAAGGAAAAGAAAACTTAAAAGGCCATGGTTTCCTACACACATAACCTCTCCTACTGTTTCTCCTGCCATTGCCTTTTCATGAGAACAATTGTGTTCTCAACACACTAGAAAGTGTGCTACTTTCATCACTATGTGCCCAAACAGTGGGAAATCCACACTGGACTAATACCAGGGCAGCATTTCCTACACAGAAGGGACACCTGCCCTCAACTGGCCCATGGGCTGCTCAACTTTCTTCCCAGATACTCACTGCCCATGGGCAACTCCAGAGCTCCCTCCCTCGGTTCTTACCATTCTTGAACTTGAAACCAGACTTGCACCAGAAGGATCTTCAAGCACAGGGCAGTCCTTTGTTCAAAAGGATAAATAGACACCCTACTTGGTGATCTTCACAAAGATGTAAACTAGCACTGCTGTCCCTTCCATTGTAGACATAATGTGTTTGCGCTGGAAAAAAAACTGAGATCAGTGATTTGCCTCTGAATGACTAGAGCAATCAGGGCTAAGCTGATGCCTGACACTGGAAGCCATTTTCTGGTTCCTGAGAGTCCAGAACAGAATGGACCTTATCATCTCTTACACAGAATTTGCCCTTTTCACTCCCACGTTACACTGATTTGTCATTTCTACAGAGCTACTGGGCATGATCTTGAGGCAGCAATTTCCCTGTCCTTGTAATTAGTTAAGGCTGGAAATTAGTTATGGCTGTAATCCGGCACATTGTGATCACTTAACTTTTCTTGAGGTGCGTGGGATTTTAGCTAATTCTGTCCAGGATTGCATCCCTAAAATATATGCAAATTTAGTACGTTCATTCTAGAATTCGTGCAAAGAAATGAATTGCTAGCTATGCAACATTTGTTGCTTTGGAAGAACAAAAGGACAAACTAGCACTTCTGCTCTCTGAAACATTTTGAGCTTTTCTTTAAAGATTTAATTATTCTTTCTGGTTTATGAGCAAGCTCTGAACAGCCTCCAGGGTCGTTCTTGACATTTTCTTGCCAACATCTCCAGTGTCAGGTGGTCCCATCCAGACA